>NW_027064230.1:0-27372 GCF_032884065.1 Artemia franciscana
AGTCTAATATCTTCATTTTTTCCACAGACATAGCTATTACCCTCGAAAACTAAAACTTTTGAAATAGGAAAAGAGCCTTTAATCACATTCTTTACCATGTGCAATCATAAAATAGTCTAATATCTTCATTTTTTCCACAGACATAGCTATTACCCTCGAAAACTAAAACTTTTGAAATAGGAAAAGAGCCTTTAATCACATTCTTTACCATGTGCAATCATAAAATAGTCTAATATCTTCATTTCGTCCACAACATAGCTCTTACCCCGAAAACTAAAACTTTTGAAATAGGAAAAGAGCCTTTAATCACATTCTTTACCATTTGCAATCATAAAATAGTCTAATATCTTCATTTTTTCAACATACGTAATTCTTACCCCCGAAAACTAAAACTTTTGAAATAGGAAAAGAGCCTTTAATCACATTCTTTACCATGTGCAATCATAAAATAGTCTAATATCTTCATTTTTTCCACAGACATAGCTATTACCCTCGAAAACTAAAACTTTTGACATAGGAAAAGAGCCTTTAATCACATTCTTTACCATGTGCAATCATAAAATAGTCTAATATCTTCATTTTTTCCACGGACGAAGCTATTACCCCCGAAAACTAAAACTTTTGACATAGGAAAAGAGCCTTTAATCACATTCTTTACCATGTGCAATCATAAAATAGTCTAATATCTTCATTTTTTCCACAGACATAGCTATTACCCCCAAAACTAAAACTTTTGAAATAGGAAAAGAGCCTTTAATCACATTCTTTACCATGTGCAATCATAAAATAGTCTAATATCTTCATTTTTTCCACAGACATAGCTATTACCCTCGAAAACAAAAACTTTTGAAATAGGAAAAGAGCCTTTAATCACATTCTTTACCATGTGCAATCATAAAATAGTCTAATATCTTCATTTTTTCCACACGAGCTATTACCCCCGAAAACTAAAACTTTTGAAATAGGAAAAGAGCCTTTAATCACATTCTTTACCATGTGCAATCATAAAATAGTCTAATATCTTCATTTTTTCAACATACGTAAGCTATTACCCTCGAAAACTAAAACTTTTGAAATAGGAAAAGAGCCTTTAATCACACTCTTTACCATGTGCAATCATAAAATAGTCTAATATCTTCATTTTTTCCACGGACATAGCTATTACCCTCGAAAACTAAAACTTTTGACATAGGAAAAGAGCCTTTAATCACATTCTTTACCATGTGCAATCATAAAATAGTCTAATATCTTCATTTTTTCCACAGACATAGCTATTACCCTCGAAAACTAAAACTTTTGACATAGGAAAAGAGCCTTTAATCACATTCTTTACCATGTGCAATCATAAAATAGTCTAATATCTTCATTTTTTCCACAGACATAGCTATTACCCTCGAAAACTAAAACTTTTGAAATAGGAAAAGAGCCTTTAATCACATTCTTTACCATGTGCAATCATAAAATAGTCTAATATCTTCATTTTTTCCACAGACATAGCTATTACCCTCGAAAACTAAAACTTTTGAAATAGGAAAAGAGCCTTTAATCACATTCTTTACCATGTGCAATCATAAAATAGTCTAATATCTTCATTTTTTCCAAGACATAGCTATTACCCTCGAAAACTAAAACTTTTGAAATAGGAAAAGAGCCTTTAATCACATTCTTTACCATGTGCAATCATAAAATAGTCTAATATCTTCATTTTTTCCACACATAGCTATTACCCCGAAAACTAAAACTTTTGAAATAGGAAAAGAGCCTTTAATCACATTCTTTACCATGTGCAATCATAAAATAGTCTAATATCTTCATTTTTTCCACAGACATAGCTATTACCCTCGAAAACTAAAACTTTTGACATAGGAAAAGAGCCTTTAATCACATTCTTTACCATGTGCAATCATAAAATAGTCTAATATCTTCATTTTTTCCACGGACGAAGCTATTACCCCGAAAACTAAAACTTTTGAAATAGGAAAAGAGCCTTTAATCACATTCTTTACCATGTGCAATCATAAAATAGTCTAATATCTTCATTTTTTCACAGACATAGCTATTACCCTCGAAAACTAAAACTTTTGACAATAGGAAAAGAGCCTTTAATCACATTCTTTACCATGTGCAATCATAAAATAGTCTAATATCTTCATTTTTTCCACAGACGTAGCTATTACCCCCGAAAACTAAAACTTTTGAAATAGGAAAAGAGCCTTTAATCACATTCTTTACCATGTGCAATCATAAAATAGTCTAATATCTTCATTTTTTCCACGACATAGCTATTACCCCCGAAAACTAAAACTTTTGAAATAGGAAAAGAGCCTTTAATCACATTCTTTACCATGTGCAATCATAAAATAGTCTAATATCTTCATTTTTTCCAACATACTAGCTATTACCCCGAAAACTAAAACTTTTGAAATAGGAAAAGAGCCTTTAATCACATTCTTTACCATGTGCAATCATAAAATAGTCTAATATCTTCATTTTTTCCACGGACGAAGCTATTACCCCGAAAACTAAAACTTTTGACATAGGAAAAGAGCCTTTAATCACATTCTTTACCATGTGCAATCATAAAATAGTCTAATATCTTCATTTTTTCAACATACGTAGCTCTTACCCCGAAAACTAAAACTTTTGAAATAGGAAAAGAGCCTTTAATCACATTCTTTACCATGTGCAATCATAAAATAGTCTAATATCTTCATTTTTCCACGATACGAAGCTATTACCCTCGAAAACTAAAACTTTTGAATAGGAAAAGAGCCTTTAATCACATTCTTTACCATGTGCAATCATAAAATAGTCTAATATCTTCATTTTTTCAACATACGTAGCTATTAGCCTCGAAAACTAAAACTTTTGACATTGGAAAAGAGCCTTTAATCACATTCTTTACCATGTGCAATCATAAAATAGTCTAATATCTTCATTTTTTCCACGGACGAAGCTATTACCCTCGAAAACTAAAACTTTTGAAATAGGAAAAGAGCCTTTAATCACACTCTTTACCATGTGCAATCATAAAATAGTCTAATATCTTCATTTTTTCCACGGATATAGCTATTACCCTCGAAAACTAAAACTTTTGACATAGGAAAAGAGCCTTTAATCACATTCTTTACCATGTGCAATCATAAAATAGTCTAATATCTTCATTTTTTCCACAGACATAGCTATTACCCTCGAAAACTAAAACTTTTGAATAGGAAAAGAGCCTTTAATCACATTCTTTACCATGTGCAATCATAAAATAGTCTAATATCTTCATTTTTTCCACAGACATAGCTATTACCCCCGAAAACTAAAACTTTTGAAATAGGAAAAGAGCCTTTAATCACATTCTTTACCATGTGCAATCATAAAATAGTCTAATATCTTCATTTTTTCCACAGACATAGCTATTACCCCCGAAAACTAAAACTTTTGAAATAGGAAAAGAGCCTTTAATCACATTCTTTACCATGTGCAATCATAAAATAGTCTAATATCTTCATTTTTTCCACAATCATAGCTGTTACCCTCGAAAACTAAAACTTTTGAAATAGGAAAAGAGCCTTTAATCACATTCTTTACCATGTGCAATCATAAAATAGTCTAATATCTTCATTTTTTCCACGGACATAGCTATTACCCTCGAAAACTAAAACTTTTGACATAGGAAAAGAGCCTTTAATCACATTCTTTACCATGTGCAATCATAAAATAGTCTAATATCTTCATTTTTTCCACGGACGAAGCTATTACCCCGAAAACTAAAACTTTTGACATAGGAAAAGAGCCTTTAATCACATTCTTTACCATGTGCAATCATAAAATAGTCTAATATCTTCATTTTTTCCACATACGTAGCTATTACCCTCGAAAACTAAAACTTTTGACATAGGAAAAGAGCCTTTAATCACATTCTTTACCATGTGCAATCATAAAATAGTCTAATATCTTCATTTTTTCCACAGACGTAGCTATTACCCCGAAAACTAAAACTTTTGAAATAGGAAAAGAGCCTTTAATCACATTCTTTACCATGTGCAATCATAAAATAGTCTAATATCTTCATTTTTTCCACGACATAGCTCTTACCCCCGAAAACTAAAACTTTTGAAATAGGAAAAGAGCCTTTAATCACATTCTTTACCATGTGCAATCATAAAATAGTCTAATATCTTCATTTTTTCAACATACGTAGCTCTTACCCCAAAACTAAAACTTTTGAAATAGGAAAAGAGCCTTTAATCACATTCTTTACCATGTGCAATCATAAAATAGTCTAATATCTTCATTTTTTCCACACGTAAGCTATTACCCCCGAAAACTAAAACTTTTGAATAGGAAAAGAGCCTTTAATCACATTCTTTACCATGTGCAATCATAAAATAGTCTAATATCTTCATTTTTTCCAACATACGTAGCTCTTACCCTCGAAAACTAAAACTTTTGACAATAGGAAAAGAGCCTTTAATCACATTCTTTACCATGTGCAATCATAAAATAGTCTAATATCTTCATTTTTTCCACGGAGAATCTATTACCCCCGAAAACTAAAACTTTTGAAATAGGAAAAGAGCCTTTAATCACATTCTTTACCATGTGCAATCATAAAATAGTCTAATATCTTCATTTTTTCAACATACATAGCTATTACCCTCGAAAACTAAAACTTTTGACATAGGAAAAGAGCCTTTAATCACATTCTTTACCATGTGCAATCATAAAATAGTCTAATATCTTCATTTTTTCCACGACGAAGCTATTACCCTCGAAAACTAAAACTTTTGAAATAGGAAAAGAGCCTTTAATCACATTCTTTACCATGTGCAATCATAAAATAGTCTAATATCTTCATTTTTTCCACGATATAGCTATTACCCCCGAAAACTAAAACTTTTGAAATAGGAAAAGAGCCTTTAATCACATTCTTTACCATGTGCAATCATAAAATAGTCTAATATCTTCATTTTTTCCACAGACATAGCTATTACCCTCGAAAACTAAAACTTTTGACAATAGGAAAAGAGCCTTTAATCACATTCTTTACCATGTGCAATCATAAAATAGTCTAATATCTTCATTTTTTCCACAGACATAGCTATTACCCTCGAAAACTAAAACTTTTGAAATAGGAAAAGAGCCTTTAATCACATTCTTTACCAGTGCAATCATAAAATAGTCTAATATCTTCATTTTTTCCACAGACATAGCTATTACCCCCGAAAACTAAAACTTTTGACATAGGAAAAGAGCCTTTAATCACATTCTTTACCATGTGCAATCATAAAATAGTCTAATATCTTCATTTTTTCCACAACATAGCTATTACCCCGAAAACTAAAACTTTTGAAATAGGAAAAGAGCCTTTAATCACATTCTTTACCATGTGCAATCATAAAATAGTCTAATATCTTCATTTTTTCAACATACTATTACCCCCGAAAACTAAAACTTTTGAAATAGGAAAAGAGCCTTTAATCACATTCTTTACCATGTGCAATCATAAAATAGTCTAATATCTTCATTTTTTCCACAGACATAGCTATTACCCTCGAAAACTAAAACTTTTGAAATAGGAAAAGAGCCTTTAATCACATTCTTTACCATGTGCAATCATAAAATAGTCTAATATCTTCATTTTTTCCACAGACATAGCTATTACCCTCGAAAACTAAAACTTTTGACAAGGAAAAGAGCCTTTAATCACATTCTTTACCATGTGCAATCATAAAATAGTCTAATATCTTCATTTTTTCCACACGAAGCTATTACCCCGAAAACTAAAACTTTTGAAATAGGAAAAGAGCCTTTAATCACATTCTTTACCATGTGCAATCATAAAATAGTCTAATATCTTCATTTTTTCCACAGACATAGCTATTACCCCGAAAACTAAAACTTTTGAAAGGAAAAGAGCCTTTAATCGCATTCTTTACCATGTGCAATCATAAAATAGTCTAATATCTTCATTTTTTCCACAGACATAGCTATTACCCTCGAAAACTAAAACTTTTGAAATAGGAAAAGAGCCTTTAATCAGATTCTTTACCATGTGCAATCATAAAATAGTCTAATATCTTCATTTTTTCAACATACGTAGCTATTACCCCGAAAACTAAAACTTTTGAAATAGGAAAAGAGCCTTTAATCACATTCTTTACCATGTGCAATCATAAAATAGTCTAATATCTTCATTTTTTCCACGGACATAGCTATTACCCTCGAAAACTAAAACTTTTGACATAGGAAAAGAGCCTTTAATCACATTCTTTACCATGTGCAATCATAAAATAGTCTAATATCTTCATTTTTTCAACATACGTAGCTATTACCCCCGAAAACTAAAACTTTTGAAATAGGAAAAGAGCCTTTAATCACATTCTTTACCATGTGCAATCATAAAATAGTCTAATATCTTCATTTTTTCCACACGAAGCTATTACCCTCGAAAACTAAAACTTTTGAAATAGGAAAAGAGCCTTTAATCACATTCTTTACCATGTGCAATCATAAAATAGTCTAATATCTTCATTTTTTCCACGATATAGCTATTACCCTCGAAAACTAAAACTTTTGACATAGGAAAAGAGCCTTTAATCACATTCTTTACCATGTGCAATCATAAAATAGTCTAATATCTTCATTTTTTCCACAGACATAGCTATTACCCTCGAAAACTAAAACTTTTGAATAGGAAAAGAGCCTTTAATCACATTCTTTACCATGTGCAATCATAAAATAGTCTAATATCTTCATTTTTTCACATACATAGCTATTACCCTCGAAAACTAAAACTTTTGAAATAGGAAAAGAGCCTTTAATCACATTCTTTACCATGTGCAATCATAAAATAGTCTAATATCTTCATTTTTTCCACAGACATAGCTATTACCCCCGAAAACTAAAACTTTTGAAATAGGAAAAGAGCCTTTAATCACATTCTTTACCATGTGCAATCATAAAATAGTCTAATATCTTCATTTTTTCCAAAGACATAGCTATTACCCTCGAAAACTAAAACTTTTGAAATAGGAAAAGAGCCTTTAATCACATTCTTTACCATGTGCAATCATAAAATAGTCTAATATCTTCATTTTTTCCACAACATAGCTATTACCCCGAAAACTAAAACTTTTGAAATAGGAAAAGAGCCTTTAATCACATTCTTTACCATGTGCAATCATAAAATAGTCTAATATCTTCATTTTTTCAACATAGCTATTACCCCGAAAACTAAAACTTTTGACAATAGGAAAAGAGCCTTTAATCACATTCTTTACCATGTGCAATCATAAAATAGTCTAATATCTTCATTTTTTCCACACGTAGCTATTACCCTCGAAAACTAAAACTTTTGAAATAGGAAAAGAGCCTTTAATCACATTCTTTACCATGTGCAATCATAAAATAGTCTAATATCTTCATTTTTTCCACATATAGCTATTACCCTCGAAAACTAAAACTTTTGAAATAGGAAAAGAGCCTTTAATCACATTCTTTACTATGTGCAATCATAAAATAGTCTAATATCTTCATTTTTTCCACAGACATAGCTATTACCCTCGAAAACTAAAACTTTTGACATAGGAAAAGAGCCTTTAATCACATTCTTTACCATGTGCAATCATAAAATAGTCTAATATCTTCATTTTTTCACAGACATAGCTATTACCCTCGAAAACTAAAACTTTTGAAATAGGAAAAGAGCCTTTAATCACATTCTTTACCATGTGCAATCATAAAATAGTCTAATATCTTCATTTTTTCACAGACATAGCTATTACCCCGAAAACTAAAACTTTTGAAATAGGAAAAGAGCCTTTAATCACATTCTTTACCATGTGCAATCATAAAATAGTCTAATATCTTCATTTTTTCCAAGACATAGCTATTACCCTCGAAAACTAAAACTTTTGAAATAGGAAAAGAGCCTTTAATCACATTCTTTACCATGTGCAATCATAAAATAGTCTAATATCTTCATTTTTTCCACAACATAGCTATTACCCCGAAAACTAAAACTTTTGAAATAGGAAAAGAGCCTTTAATCACATTCTTTACCATGTGCAATCATAAAATAGTCTAATATCTTCATTTTTTCAACATACGTAATTACCCCCGAAAACTAAAACTTTTGAAATAGGAAAAGAGCCTTTAATCACATTCTTTACCATGTGCAATCATAAAATAGTCTAATATCTTCATTTTTTCCACAGACATAGCTATTACCCTCGAAAACTAAAACTTTTGAATAGGAAAAGAGCCTTTAATCACATTCTTTACCATGTGCAATCATAAAATAGTCTAATATCTTCATTTTTTCAACATACGTATTACCCTCGAAAACTAAAACTTTTGAAATAGGAAAAGAGCCTTTAATCACATTCTTTACCATGTGCAATCATAAAATAGTCTAATATCTTCATTTTTTCCACAGACAAGCTATTACCCTCGAAAACTAAAACTTTTGACATAGGAAAAGAGCCTTTAATCACATTCTTTACCATGTGCAATCATAAAATAGTCTAATATCTTCATTTTTTCCATACGAAGCTATTACCCCGAAAACTAAAACTTTTGAAATAGGAAAAGAGCCTTTAATCACATTCTTTACCATGTGCAATCATAAAATAGTCTAATATCTTCATTTTTTCCACAGACATAGCTATTACCCCGAAAACTAAAACTTTTGACATAGGAAAAGAGCCTTTAATCACATTCTTTACCATGTGCAATCATAAAATAGTCTAATATCTTCATTTTTTCAACATACGTAGCTATTACCCCCGAAAACTAAAACTTTTGACATAGGAAAAGAGCCTTTAATCACATTCTTTACCATGTGCAATCATAAAATAGTCTAATATCTTCATTTTTTCCACAGACATAGCTATTACCCTCGAAAACTAAAACTTTTGAAATAGGAAAAGAGCCTTTAATCACATTCTTTACCATGTGCAATCATAAAATAGTCTAATATCTTCATTTTTTCCACAGGACATAGCTATTACCCTCGAAAACTAAAACTTTTGAAATAGGAAAAGAGCCTTTAATCACATTCTTTACCATGTGCAATCATAAAATAGTCTAATATCTTCATTTTTTCCAACATACGTAGCTATTACCCTCGAAAACTAAAACTTTTGAAATAGGAAAAGAGCCTTTAATCACATTCTTTACCATGTGCAATCATAAAATAGTCTAATATCTTCATTTTTTCCACAGACATAGCTATTACCCTCGAAAACTAAAACTTTTGAAATAGGAAAAGAGCCTTTAATCACATTCTTTACCATGTGCAATCATAAAATAGTCTAATATCTTCATTTTTTCACAGACATAGCTATTACCCCGAAAACTAAAACTTTTGAAATAGGAAAAGAGCCTTTAATCACATTCTTTACCATGTGCAATCATAAAATAGTCTAATATCTTCATTTTTTCCAACATACGTAGCTATTACCCTCGAAAACTAAAACTTTTGACATAGGAAAAGAGCCTTTAATCACAATCTTTACCATGTGCAATCATAAAATAGTCTAATATCTTCATTTTTTCCACAGAATAGCTATTACCCTCGAAAACTAAAACTTTTGACATAGGAAAAGAGCCTTTAATCACATTCTTTACCATGTGCAATCATAAAATAGTCTAATATCTTCATTTTTTCCACGGACGAAGCTATTACCCTCGAAAACTAAAACTTTTGACATAGGAAAAGAGCCTTTAATCACATTCTTTACCATGTGCAATCATAAAATAGTCTAATATCTTCATTTTTTCCACAGACATAGCTATTACCCTCGAAAACTAAAACTTTTGACATAGGAAAAGAGCCTTTAATCACATTCTTTACCATGTGCAATCATAAAATAGTCTAATATCTTCATTTTTTCCACAGACATAGCTATTACCCTCGAAAACTAAAACTTTTGACATAGGAAAAGAGCCTTTAATCACATTCTTTACCATGTGCAATCATAAAATAGTCTAATATCTTCATTTTTTCCACAGACGTAGCTATTACCCTCGAAAACTAAAACTTTTGACATAGGAAAAGAGCCTTTAATCACATTCTTTACCATGTGCAATCATAAAATAGTCTAATATCTTCATTTTTTCCACAGAATAGCTATTACCCTCGAAAACTAAAACTTTTGACATAGGAAAAGAGCCTTTAATCACATTCTTTACCATGTGCAATCATAAAATAGTCTAATATCTTCATTTTTTCCACAGACATAGCTATTACCCCGAAAACTAAAACTTTTGAAATAGGAAAAGAGCCTTTAATCACATTCTTTACCATGTGCAATCATAAAATAGTCTAATATCTTCATTTTTTCCACAGACATAGCTATTACCCTCGAAAACTAAAACTTTTGAAATAGGAAAAGAGCCTTTAATCACATTCTTTACCATGTGCAATCATAAAATAGTCTAATATCTTCATTTTTTCCACAGACATAGCTATTACCCTCGAAAACTAAAACTTTTGAATAGGAAAAGAGCCTTTAATCACATTCTTTACCATGTGCAATCATAAAATAGTCTAATATCTTCATTTTTTCCACATATAGCTATTACCCTCGAAAACTAAAACTTTTGACATAGGAAAAGAGCCTTTAATCACATTCTTTACCATGTGCAATCATAAAATAGTCTAATATCTTCATTTTTTCACATATAGCTATTACCCTCGAAAACTAAAACTTTTGACATAGGAAAAGAGCCTTTAATCACATTCTTTACCATGTGCAATCATAAAATAGTCTAATATCTTCATTTTTTCCACAGACATAGCTATTACCCTCGAAAACTAAAACTTTTGACATAGGAAAAGAGCCTTTAATCACATTCTTTACCATGTGCAATCATAAAATAGTCTAATATCTTCATTTTTTCACAGACATAGCTATTACCCTCGAAAACTAAAACTTTTGACATAGGAAAAGAGCCTTTAATCACATTCTTTACCATGTGCAATCATAAAATAGTCTAATATCTTCATTTTTTCCACAGACATAGCTATTACCCTCGAAAACTAAAACTTTTGACATAGGAAAAGAGCCTTTAATCACATTCTTTACCATGTGCAATCATAAAATAGTCTAATATCTTCATTTTTTCCACAGACATAGCTATTACCCTCGAAAACTAAAACTTTTGAAATAGGAAAAGAGTCTTTAATCACATTCTTTACCATGTACAATCATAAAATTGTCTAATATCTTCATTTTTTCCAGAGAAATAGCTATTACCCTCGAAAACTAAAACTTTTGAAATAGGAAAAGAGCCTTTAATCACATTCTTTACCATGTGCAATCATAAAATAGTCTAATATCTTCATTTTTTCCAAGACATAGCTATTACCCTCGAAAACTAAAACTTTTGAAATAGGAAAAGAGCCTTTAATCACATTCTTTACCATGTGCAATCATAAAATAGTCTAATATCTTCATTTTTTCAACATACGTAGCTATTACCCCCGAAAACTAAAACTTTTGAAATAGGAAAAGAGCCTTTAATCACATTCTTTACCATGTGCAATCATAAAATAGTCTAATATCTTCATTTTTTCAACATACGTAGCTATTACCCTCGAAAACTAAAACTTTTGACATAGGAAAAGAGCCTTTAATCACATTCTTTACCATGTGCAATCATAAAATAGTCTAATATCTTCATTTTTTCCACGGACATAGCTATTACCCTCGAAAACTAAAACTTTTGACATAGGAAAAGAGCCTTTAATCACATTCTTTACCATGTGCAATCATAAAATAGTCTAATATCTTCATTTTTTCACAGACATAGCTATTACCCTCGAAAACTAAAACTTTTGACATAGGAAAAGAGCCTTTAATCACATTCTTTACCATGTGCAATCATAAAATAGTCTAATATCTTCATTTTTTCCACGGACATAGCTATTACCCTCGAAAACTAAAACTTTTGACATAGGAAAAGAGCCTTTAATCACATTCTTTACCATGTGCAATCATAAAATAGTCTAATATCTTCAATTTTTCCACATACATAGCTATTACCCTCGAAAACTAAAACTTTATACATAGGAAAAGAGCCTTTAATCACATTCTTTACCATGTGCAATCATAAAATTGTCTAATATCTTCATTTTTTCCAAGACATAGCTATTACCCTCGAAAACTAAAACTTTTGACATAGGAAAAGAGCCTTTAATCACATTCTTTACCATGTGCAATCATAAAATAGTCTAATATCTTCATTTTTTCAACATACGTAGCTTTACCCTCGAAAACTAAAACTTTTGACATAGGAAAAGAGCCTTTAATCACATTCTTTACCATGTGCAATCATAAAATAGTCTAATATCTTCATTTTTTCAACATACGTAGCTATTACCCTCGAAAACTAAAACTTTTGAAATAGGAAAAGAGCCTTTAATCACATTCTTTACCATGTGCAATCATAAAATAGTCTAATATCTTCATTTTTTCCACGGACATAGCTATTACCCTCGAAAACTAAAACTTTTGACATAGGAAAAGAGCCTTTAATCACATTCTTTACCATGTGCAATCATAAAATAGTCTAATATCTTCATTTTTTCCACGGACGATAGCTATTACCCTCGAAAACTAAAACTTTTGACATAGGAAAAGAGCCTTTAATCACATTCTTTACCATGTGCAATCATAAAATAGTCTAATATCTTCATTTTTTCACATACGTAGCTATTACCCTCGAAAACTAAAACTTTTGACATAGGAAAAGAGCCTTTAATCACATTCTTTACCATGTGCAATCATAAAATAGTCTAATATCTTCATTTTTTCCACAACATAGCTATTACCCTCGAAAACTAAAACTTTTGAAATAGGAAAAGAGCCTTTAATCACATTCTTTACCATGTGCAATCATAAAATAGTCTAATATCTTCATTTTTTCAACATACGTATTACCCTCGAAAACTAAAACTTTTGAAATAGGAAAAGAGCCTTTAATCACATTCTTTACCATGTGCAATCATAAAATAGTCTAATATCTTCATTTTTTCACAGACATAGCTATTACCCTCGAAAACTAAAACTTTTGACATAGGAAAAGAGCCTTTAATCACATTCTTTACCATGTGCAATCATAAAATAGTCTAATATCTTCATTTTTTCCACGGACGAAGCTATTACCCTCGAAAACTAAAACTTTTGACATAGGAAAAGAGCCTTTAATCACATTCTTTACCATGTGCAATCATAAAATAGTCTAATATCTTCATTTTTTCCACATACGTAGCTATTACCCTCGAAAACTAAAACTTTTGACATAGGAAAAGAGCCTTTAATCACATTCTTTACCATGTGCAATCATAAAATAGTCTAATATCTTCATTTTTTCCACATACGTAGCTATTACCCTCGAAAACTAAAACTTTTGACATAGGAAAAGAGCCTTTAATCACATTCTTTACCATGTGCAATCATAAAATAGTCTAATATCTTCATTTTTTCACAACATAGCTATTACCCTCGAAAACTAAAACTTTTGAAATAGGAAAAGAGCCTTTAATCACATTCTTTACCATGTGCAATCATAAAATAGTCTAATATCTTCATTTTTTCAACATACGTAATTACCCTCGAAAACTAAAACTTTTGAAATAGGAAAAGAGCCTTTAATCACATTCTTTACCATGTGCAATCATAAAATAGTCTAATATCTTCATTTTTTCCACAGACATAGCTATTACCCTCGAAAACTAAAACTTTTGACATAGGAAAAGAGCCTTTAATCACATTCTTTACCATGTGCAATCATAAAATAGTCTAATATCTTCATTTTTTCCACGGACGAAGCTATTACCCTCGAAAACTAAAACTTTTGACATAGGAAAAGAGCCTTTAATCACATTCTTTACCATGTGCAATCATAAAATAGTCTAATATCTTCATTTTTTCAACATACGTAGCTATTACCCTCGAAAACTAAAACTTTTGACATAGGAAAAGAGCCTTTAATCACATTCTTTACCATGTGCAATCATAAAATAGTCTAATATCTTCATTTTTTCCACGGACATAGCTATTACCCTCGAAAACTAAAACTTTTGACATAGGAAAAGAGCCTTTAATCACATTCTTTACCATGTGCAATCATAAAATAGTCTAATATCTTCATTTTTTCACATACAAGCTATTACCCTCGAAAACTAAAACTTTTGACAATAGGAAAAGAGCCTTTAATCACATTCTTTACCATGTGCAATCATAAAATAGTCTAATATCTTCATTTTTTCCACAGACATAGCTATTACCCTCGAAAACTAAAACTTTTGAAATAGGAAAAGAGCCTTTAATCACATTCTTTACCATGTGCAATCATAAAATAGTCTAATATCTTCATTTTTTCCACACATAGCTATTACCCTCGAAAACTAAAACTTTTGACATAGGAAAAGAGCCTTTAATCACATTCTTTACCATGTGCAATCATAAAATAGTCTAATATCTTCATTTTTTCCAACATAGCTATTACCCTCGAAAACTAAAACTTTTGACATAGGAAAAGAGCCTTTAATCACATTCTTTACCATGTGCAATCATAAAATAGTCTAATATCTTCATTTTTTCAACATACGTAGCTATTACCCTCGAAAACTAAAACTTTTGACATAGGAAAAGAGCCTTTAATCACATTCTTTACCATGTGCAATCATAAAATAGTCTAATATCTTCATTTTTTCCACGGACGAAGCTATTACCCTCGAAAACTAAAACTTTTGACATAGGAAAAGAGCCTTTAATCACATTCTTTACCATGTGCAATCATAAAATAGTCTAATATCTTCATTTTTTCAACATACGTAGCTATTACCCTCGAAAACTAAAACTTTTGACATAGGAAAAGAGCCTTTAATCACATTCTTTACCATGTGCAATCATAAAATAGTCTAATATCTTCATTTTTTCACGGACATAGCTATTACCCTCGAAAACTAAAACTTTTGACAAGGAAAAGAGCCTTTAATCACATTCTTTACCATGTGCAATCATAAAATAGTCTAATATCTTCATTTTTTCCACGACAAGCTATTACCCTCGAAAACTAAAACTTTTGACATAGGAAAAGAGCCTTTAATCACATTCTTTACCATGTGCAATCATAAAATAGTCTAATATCTTCATTTTTTCCACGGACGAAGCTATTACCCTCGAAAACTAAAACTTTTGACATAGGAAAAGAGCCTTTAATCACATTCTTTACCATGTGCAATCATAAAATAGTCTAATATCTTCATTTTTTCAACATAGCTATTACCCTCGAAAACTAAAACTTTTGACATAGGAAAAGAGCCTTTAATCACATTCTTTACCATGTGCAATCATAAAATAGTCTAATATCTTCATTTTTTCAACATACGAAGCTATTACCCTCGAAAACTAAAACTTTTGACATAGGAAAAGAGCCTTTAATCACATTCTTTACCATGTGCAATCATAAAATAGTCTAATATCTTCATTTTTCTCAACATACGTAGCTATTACCCTCGAAAACTAAAACTTTTGACATAGGAAAAGAGCCTTTAATCACATTCTTTACCATGTGCAATCATAAAATAGTCTAATATCTTCATTTTTTCCACGGACGAAACTATTACCCTCGAAAACTAAAACTTTTGACATAGGAAAAGAGCCTTTAATCACATTCTTTACCATGTGCAATCATAAAATAGTCTAATATCTTCATTTTTTCCAACATACGAGCTATTACCCTCGAAAACTAAAACTTTTGACATAGGAAAAGAGCCTTTAATCACATTCTTTACCATGTGCAATCATAAAATAGTCTAATATCTTCATTTTTTCCACGGACGAGCTATTACCCTCGAAAACTAAAACTTTTGACATAGGAAAAGAGCCTTTAATCACATTCTTTACCATGTGCAATCATAAAATAGTCTAATATCTTCATTTTTTCAACATACGTAGCTATTACCCTCGAAAACTAAAACTTTTGACATAGGAAAAGAGCCTTTAATCACATTCT
Source organism: Artemia franciscana (assembly GCF_032884065.1). Lineage (NCBI taxonomy): Eukaryota > Metazoa > Arthropoda > Branchiopoda > Anostraca > Artemiidae > Artemia > Artemia franciscana. The sequence goes on from NW_027064230.1 coordinate 16,027, forward strand.
TTACCATGTGCAATCATAAAATAGTCTAATATCTTCATTTTTTCCACGGACGAAGCTATTACCCTCGAAAACTAAAACTTTTGACATAGGAAAAGAGCCTTTAATCACATTCTTTACCATGTGCAATCATAAAATAGTCTAATATCTTCATTTTTTCACATACATAGCTATTACCCTCGAAAACTAAAACTTTTGACATAGGAAAAGAGCCTTTAATCACATTCTTTACCATGTGCAATCATAAAATAGTCTAATATCTTCATTTTTTCCACGGACGAAGCTATTACCCTCGAAAACTAAAACTTTTGACATAGGAAAAGAGCCTTTAATCACATTCTTTACCATGTGCAATCATAAAATAGTCTAATATCTTCATTTTTTCCAACATACGAGCTATTACCCTCGAAAACTAAAACTTTTGACATAGGAAAAGAGCCTTTAATCACATTCTTTACCATGTGCAATCATAAAATAGTCTAATATCTTCATTTTTTCCACAGACATAGCTATTACCCTCGAAAACTAAAACTTTTGACATAGGAAAAGAGCCTTTAATCACATTCTTTACCATGTGCAATCATAAAATAGTCTAATATCTTCATTTTTTCACATACTAGCTATTACCCTCGAAAACTAAAACTTTTGACATAGGAAAAGAGCCTTTAATCACATTCTTTACCATGTGCAATCATAAAATAGTCTAATATCTTCATTTTTTCCACGGACATAGCTATTACCCTCGAAAACTAAAACTTTTGACATAGGAAAAGAGCCTTTAATCACATTCTTTACCATGTGCAATCATAAAATAGTCTAATATCTTCATTTTTTCAACATACGTAGCTATTACCCTCGAAAACTAAAACTTTTGACATAGGAAAAGAGCCTTTAATCACATTCTTTACCATGTGCAATCATAAAATAGTCTAATATCTTCATTTTTTCCACGGACATAGCTATTACCCTCGAAAACTAAAACTTTTGACAAGGAAAAGAGCCTTTAATCACATTCTTTACCATGTGCAATCATAAAATAGTCTAATATCTTCATTTTTTCCACGGACAAGCTATTACCCTCGAAAACTAAAACTTTTGACATAGGAAAAGAGCCTTTAATCACATTCTTTACCATGTGCAATCATAAAATAGTCTAATATCTTCATTTTTTCCACGGACATAGCTATTACCCTCGAAAACTAAAACTTTTGACATAGGAAAAGAGCCTTTAATCACATTCTTTACCATGTGCAATCATAAAATAGTCTAATATCTTCATTTTTTCCACATACATAGCTATTACCCTCGAAAACTAAAACTTTTGACATAGGAAAAGAGCCTTTAATCACATTCTTTACCATGTGCAATCATAAAATAGTCAAATATCTTCATTTTTTCAACATACGTAATTACCCTCGAAAACTAAAACTTTTGAAATAGGAAAAGAGCCTTTAATCACATTCTTTACCATGTGCAATCATAAAATAGTCTAATATCTTCATTTTTTCACAGACATAGCTATTACCCTCGAAAACTAAAACTTTTGACATAGGAAAAGAGCCTTTAATCACATTCTTTACCATGTGCAATCATAAAATAGTCTAATATCTTCATTTTTTCCACGGACGAAGCTATTACCCTCGAAAACTAAAACTTTTGACATAGGAAAAGAGCCTTTAATCACATTCTTTACCATGTGCAATCATAAAATAGTCTAATATCTTCATTTTTTCAACATACGTAGCTATTACCCTCGAAAACTAAAACTTTTGACATAGGAAAAGAGCCTTTAATCACATTCTTTACCATGTGCAATCATAAAATAGTCTAATATCTTCATTTTTTCCACGGACATAGCTATTACCCTCGAAAACTAAAACTTTTGACATAGGAAAAGAGCCTTTAATCACATTCTTTACCATGTGCAATCATAAAATAGTCTAATATCTTCATTTTTTCACATACGTAGCTATTACCCTCGAAAACTAAAACTTTTGACATAGGAAAAGAGCCTTTAATCACATTCTTTACCATGTGCAATCATAAAATAGTCTAATATCTTCATTTTCACAGACATAGCTATTACCCTCGAAAACTAAAACTTTTGAAATAGGAAAAGAGCCTTTAATCACATTCTTTACCATTTGCAATCATAAAATAGTCTAATATCTTCATTTTTTCAACATACGTAGTAATTACCCTCGAAAACTAAAACTTTTGACATAGGAAAAGAGCCTTTAATCACATTCTTTACCATGTGCAATCATAAAATAGTCTAATATCTTCATTTTTTCCACATACATAGCTATTACCCTCGAAAACTAAAACTTTTGAAATAGGAAAAGAGCCTTTAATCACATTCTTTACCATGTGCAATCATAAAATAGTCTAATATCTTCATTTTTTCACGGACGAGCTATTACCCTCGAAAACTAAAACTTTTGACATAGAAAAAGAGCCTTTAATCACATTCTTTACCATGTGCAATCATAAAATAGTCTTATATCTTCAGTTTTTCCACGGACGAAGCTATTACCCTCGAAAACTAAAACTTTTGACATAGGAAAAGAGCCTTTAATCACATTCTTTACCATGTGCAATCATAAAATAGTCTAATATCTTCATTTTTTCAACATACGTAGCTATTACCCTCGAAAACTAAAACTTTTGACATAGGAAAAGAGCCTTTAATCACATTCTTTACCATGTGCAATCATAAAATAGTCTAATATCTTCATTTTTTCCACGGACGAAGCTATTACCCTCGAAAACTAAAACTTTTGAAATAGGAAAAGAGCCTTTAATCACATTCTTTACCATGTGCAATCATAAAATAGTCTAATATCTTCATTTTTTCCACATACGAGCTATTACCCTCGAAAACTAAAACTTTTGACATAGGAAAAGAGCCTTTAATCACATTCTTTACCATGTGCAATCATAAAATAGTCTAATATCTTCATTTTTTCCACGGACGAAGCTATTACCCTCGAAAACTAAAACTTTTGACATAGGAAAAGAGCCTTTAATCACATTCTTTACCATGTGCAATCATAAAATAGTCTAATATCTTCATTTTTTCCACATACGTAGCTATTACCCTCGAAAACTAAAACTTTTGACATAGGAAAAGAGCCTTTAATCACATTCTTTACCATGTGCAATCATAAAATAGTCTAATATCTTCATTTTTTCCACACGAAGCTATTACCCTCGAAAACTAAAACTTTTGACATAGGAAAAGAGCCTTTAATCACATTCTTTACCATGTGCAATCATAAAATAGTCTAATATCTTCATTTTTTCAACATACGTAGCTATTACCCTCGAAAACTAAAACTTTTGACATAGGAAAAGAGCCTTTAATCACATTCTTTACCATGTGCAATCATAAAATAGTCTAATATCTTCATTTTTTCCACAGACATAGCTATTACCCTCGAAAACTAAAACTTTTGAAATAGGAAAAGAGCCTTTAATCACATTCTTTACCATGTGCAATCATAAAATTGTCTAATATCTTCATTTTTTCCACGGACTAGCTATTACCCTCGAAAACTAAAACTTTTGACATAGGAAAAGAGCCTTTAATCACATTCTTTACCATGTGCAATCATAAAATAGTCTAATATCTTCATTTTTTCCACGGACATAGCTATTACCCTCGAAAACTAAAACTTTTGACATAGGAAAAGAGCCTTTAATCACATTCTTTACCATGTGCAATCATAAAATAGTCTAATATCTTCATTTTTTCCACGGACGAAGCTATTACCCTCGAAAACTAAAACTTTTGACATAGGAAAAGAGCCTTTAATCACATTCTTTACCATGTGCAATCATAAAATAGTCTATTATCTTCATTTTTCAACATACGTAGTTATTACCCTCGAAAACTAAAACATTTGAAATAGAAAAAGAGCCTTTAAGCACATTCTTTACCATGTGCAATCATAAAATAGTCTAATATCTTCATTTTTTCCACGGACGAAGCTATTACCCTCGAAAACTAAAACTTTTGACATAGGAAAAGAGCCTTTAATCACATTCTTTACCATGTGCAATCATAAAATAGTCTAATATCTTCATTTTCTCAACATACGTAGCTATTACCCTCGAAAACTAAAACTTTTGACATAGGAAAAGAGCCTTTAATCACATTCTTTACCATGTGCAATCATAAAATAGTCTAATATCTTCATTTTTTCCACGGAAGAAGCTATTACCCTCGAGAACTATTACCCTCGAAAACTAAAACTTTTGAATAGGAAAAGAGCCTTTAATCACATTCTTTACCATGTGCAATCATAAAATAGTCTAATATCTTCATTTTTTCCACGGACATAGCTATTACCCTCGAAAACTAAAACTTTTGACATAGGAAAAGAGCCTTTAATCACATTCTTTACCATGTGCAATCATAAAATAGTCTAATATCTTCATTTTTTCCACGGACGAAGCTATTACCCTCGAAAACTAAAACTTTTGACATAGGAAAAGAGCCTTTAATCACATTCTTTACCATGTGCAATCATAAAATAGTCTAATATCTTCATTTTCTCAACATACGTAGCTATTACCCTCGAAAACTAAAACTTTTGACATAGGAAAAGAGCCTTTAATCACATTCTTTACCATGTGCAATCATAAAATAGTCTAATATCTTCATTTTTTCCACGGACGAAGCTATTACCCTCGAAAACTAAAACTTTTGACATAGGAAAAGAGCCTTTAATCACATTCTTTACCATGTGCAATCATAAAATAGTCTAATATCTTCATTTTTTCCAACATACGTAGCTATTACCCTCGAAAACTAAAACTTTTGACATAGGAAAAGAGCCTTTAATCACATTCTTTACCATGTGCAATCATAAAATAGTCTAATATCTTCATTTTTTCCACGGACATACCCTCGAGCTATTACCCTCGAAAACTAAAACTTTTGAAATAGGAAAAGAGCCTTTAATCACATTCTTTACCATGTGCAATCATAAAATAGTCTAATATCTTCATTTTTTCCACGGACATAGCTATTACCCTCGAAAACTAAAACTTTTGACATAGGAAAAGAGCCTTTAATCACATTCTTTACCATGTGCAATCATAAAATAGTCTAATATCTTCATTTTTTCCACGGACGAAGCTATTACCCTCGAAAACTAAAACTTTTGACATAGGAAAAGAGCCTTTAATCACATTCTTTACCATGTGCAATCATAAAATAGTCTAATATCTTCATTTTCTCAACATACTAGCTATTACCCTCGAAAACTAAAACTTTTGACATAGGAAAAGAGCCTTTAATCACATTCTTTACCATGTGCAATCATAAAATAGTCTAATATCTTCATTTTTTCACGGACGAAGCTATTACCCTCGAAAACTAAAACTTTTGACATAGGAAAAGAGCCTTTAATCACATTCTTTACCATGTGCAATCATAAAATAGTCTAATATCTTCATTTTTCAACATACATAGCTATTACCCTCGAAAACTAAAACTTTTGACATAGGAAAAGAGCCTTTAATCACATTCTTTACCATGTGCAATCATAAAATAGTCTAATATCTTCATTTTTTCAACAGACATAGCTATTACCCTCGAAAACTAAAACTTTTGAAATAGGAAAAGAGCCTTTAATCACATTCTTTACCATGTGCAATCATAAAATAGTCTAATATCTTCATTTTTTCCACGGAAGAAGCTATTACCCTCGAAAACTAAAACTTTTGACATAGGAAAAGAGCCTTTAATCACATTCTTTACCATGTGCAATCATAAAATAGTCTAATATCTTCATTTTTTCCACGGACGAAGCTATTACCCTCGAAAACTAAAACTTTTGACATAGGAAAAGAGCCTTTAATCACATTCTTTACCATGTGCAATCATAAAATAGTCTAATATCTTCATTTTTTCAACATACGTAGCTATTACCCTCGAAAACTAAAACTTTTGACATAGGAAAAGAGCCTTTAATCACATTCTTTACCATGTGCAATCATAAAATAGTCTAATATCTTCATTTTTTCACGGATACGAAGCTATTACCCTCGAAAACTAAAACTTTTGACATAGGAAAAGAGCCTTTAATCACATTCTTTACCATGTGCAATCAAAAAATAGTCTAATATCTTCATTTTTTCAACATACGTAGCTATTATCCTTGAAAACTAAAACTTTTGACATAGGAAAAGCGCCTTTAATCACATTCTTTACCATGTGCAATCATAAAATAGTCTAATATCTTCATTTTTTCCACGGAGAAGCATTACCCTCGAGCTATTACCCTCGAAAACTAAAACTTTTGAAATAGGAAAAGAGCCTTTAATCACATTCTTTACCATGTGCAATCATAAAATAGTCTAATATCTTCATTTTTTCCACGGACATAGCTATTACCCTCGAAAACTAAAACTTTTGACATAGGAAAAGAGCCTTTAATCACATTCTTTACCATGTGCAATCATAAAATAGTCTAATATCTTCATTTTTTCCACGGACGAAGCTATTACCCTCGAAAACTAAAACTTTTGACATAGGAAAAGAGCCTTTAATCACATTCTTTACCATGTGCAATCATAAAATAGTCTAATATCTTCATTTTTTCAACATACGTAGCTATTACCCTCGAAAACTAAAACTTTTGACATAGGAAAAGAGCCTTTAATCACATTCTTTACCATGTGCAATCATAAAATAGTCTAATATCTTCATTTTTTCCACGGACGAAGCTATTACCCTCGAAAACTAAAACTTTTGACATAGGAAAAGAGCCTTTAATCACATTCTTTACCATGTGCAATCATAAAATAGTCTAATATCTTCATTTTTTCCAACATACGTAGCTATTACCCTCGAAAACTAAAACTTTTGACATAGGAAAAGAGCCTTTAATCACATTCTTTACCATGTGCAATCATAAAATAGTCTAATATCTTCATTTTTTCACGGACATTACCCTAGCTATTACCCTCGAAAACTAAAACTTTTGAAATAGGAAAAGAGCCTTTAATCACATTCTTTACCATGTGCAATCATAAAATAGTCTAATATCTTCATTTTTTCCACGGACATAGCTATTACCCTCGAAAACTAAAACTTTTGACATAGGAAAAGAGCCTTTAATCACATTCTTTACCATGTGCAATCATAAAATAGTCTAATATCTTCATTTTTTCCACGGACGAAGCTATTACCCTCGAAAACTAAAACTTTTGACATAGGAAAAGAGCCTTTAATCACATTCTTTACCATGTGCAATCATAAAATAGTCTAATATCTTCATTTTTTCAACATACGTAGCTATTACCCTCGAAAACTAAAACTTTTGACATAGGAAAAGAGCCTTTAATCACATTCTTTACCATGTGCAATCATAAAATAGTCTAATATCTTCATTTTTTCCACGGACGAAGCTATTACCCTCGAAAACTAAAACTTTTGACATAGGAAAAGAGCCTTTAATCACATTCTTTACCATGTGCAATCATAAAATAGTCTAATATCTTCATTTTTTCAACATACGTAGCTATTACCCTCGAAAACTAAAACTTTTGACATAGGAAAAGAGCCTTTAATCACATTCTTTACCATGTGCAATCATAAAATAGTCTAATATCTTCATTTTTTCACATACGATAGCTATTACCCTCGAAAACTAAAACTTTTGACATAGGAAAAGAGCCTTTAATCACATTCTTTACCATGTGCAATCATAAAATAGTCTAATATCTTCATTTTTTCCACGGACGAAGCTATTACCCTCGAAAACTAAAACTTTTGACATAGGAAAAGAGCCTTTAATCACATTCTTTACCATGTGCAATCATAAAATAGTCTAATATCTTCATTTTTTCCACGGACGAAGCTATTACCCTCGAAAACTAAAACTTTTGACATAGGAAAAGAGCCTTTAATCACATTCTTTACCATGTGCAATCATAAAATAGTCTAATATCTTCATTTTTTCAACATACGTAGCTATTACCCTCGAAAACTAAAACTTTTGACATAGGAAAAGAGCCTTTAATCACATTCTTTACCATGTGCAATCATAAAATAGTCTAATATCTTCATTTTTTCCACGGACGAAGCTATTACCCTCGAAAACTAAAACTTTTGACATAGGAAAAGAGCCTTTAATCACATTCTTTACCATGTGCAATCATAAAATAGTCTAATATCTTCATTTTTTCAACATACGAGCTATTACCCTCGAAAACTAAAACTTTTGACATAGGAAAAGAGCCTTTAATCACATTCTTTACCATGTGCAATCATAAAATAGTCTAATATCTTCATTTTTTCCACGGACGAAGCTATTACCCTCGAAAACTAAAACTTTTGACATAGGAAAAGAGCCTTTAATCACATTCTTTACCATGTGCAATCATAAAATAGTCTAATATCTTCATTTTTTCCACGGACGAAGCTATTACCCTCGAAAACTAAAACTTTTGACATAGGAAAAGAGCCTTTAATCACATTCTTTACCATGTGCAATCATAAAATAGTCTAATATCTTCATTTTTTCAACATACGAGCTATTACCCTCGAAAACTAAAACTTTTGACATAGGAAAAGAGCCTTTAATCACATTCTTTACCATGTGCAATCATAAAATTGTCTAATATCTTCATTTTGTCAACATAGGTAGCTATTACCCTCGAAAACTAAAACTTTTGACATAGGAAAAGAGCCTTTAATCACATTCTTTACCATGTGCAATCATAAAATAGTCTAATATCTTCATTTTTTCCACGGACGAAGCTATTACCCTCGAAAACTAAAACTTTTGAAATAGGAAAAGAGCCTTTAATCACATTCTTTACCATGTGCAATCATAAAATAGTCTAATATCTTCATTTTTTCCACAGACGAAGCTATTACCCTCGAAAACTAAAACTTTTGACATAGGAAAAGAGCCTTTAATCACATTCTTTACCATGTGCAATCATAAAATAGTCTAATATCTTCATTTTTTCCACGACGAAGCTATTACCCTCGAAAACTAAAACTTTTGACATAGGAAAAGAGCCTTTAATCACATTCTTTACCATGTGCAATCATAAAATAGTCTAATTCTTCATTTTTCCACGGACGAAGCTATTACCCTCGAAAACTAAAACTTTTGACATAGGAAAAGAGCCTTTAATCACATTCTTTACCATGTGCAATCATAAAATAGTCTAATATCTTCATTTTTTCAACATACGTAGCTATTACCCTCGAAAACTAAAACTTTTGACATAGGAAAAGAGCCTTTAATCACATTCTTTACCATGTGCAATCATAAAATAGTCTAATATCTTCATTTTTTCCACAGACATAGCTATTACCCTCGAAAACTAAAACTTTTGAAATAGGAAAAGAGCCTTTAATCACATTCTTTACCATGTGCAATCATAAAATAGTCTAATATCTTCATTTTTTCCACAGACTGAGCTATTACCCTCGAAAACTAAAACTTTTGAAATAGGAAAAGAGCCTTTAATCACATTCTTTACCATGTGCAATCATAAAATTGTCTAATATCTTCATTTTTTCCACGGACATAGCTATTACCCTCGAAAACTAAAACTTTTGACATAGGAAAAGAGCCTTTAATCACATTCTTTACCATGTGCAATCATAAAATAGTCTAATATCTTCATTTTTTCCACGGACGAAGCTATTACCCTCGAAAACTAAAACTTTTGACATAGGAAAAGAGCCTTTAATCACATTCTTTACCATGTGCAATCATAAAATAGTCTATTATCTTCATTTTCTCAACATACGTAGCTATTACCCTCGAAAACTAAAACTTTTGACATAGGAAAAGAGCCTTTAATCACATTCTTTACCATGTGCAATCATAAAATAGTCTAATATCTTCATTTTTTCCACGGACGAAGCTATTACCCTCGAAAACTAAAACTTTTGACATAGGGCAAGAGCCTTTAATCACATTCTTTACCATGTGCAATCATGAAATAGTCTAATATCTTCATTTTCTCAACATACGTAGCTATTACCCTCGAAAACTAAAACTTTTGACATAGGAAAAGAGCCTTTAATCACATTCTTTACCATGTGCAATCATAAAATAGTCTAATATCTTCATTTTTTCTACGGAAGAAGCTATTACCCTCGAGAACTAAAAATTACCCTCGAAAACTAAAACTTTTGAAATAGGAAAAGAGCCTTTAATCACATTCTTTACCATGTGCAATCATAAAATTGTCTAATATCTTCATTTTTTCCACGGACATAGCTATTACCCTCGAAAACTAAAACTTTTGACATAGGAAAAGAGCCTTTAATCACATTCTTTACCATGTGCAATCATAAAATAGTCTAATATCTTCATTTTTTCCACGGACGAAGCTATTACCCTCAAAAACTAAAACTTTTGACATAGGAAAAGAGCCTTTAATCACATTCTTTACCATGTGCAATCATAAAATAGTCTATTATCTTCATTTTCTCAACATACGTAGCTATTACCCTCGAAAACTAAAACTTTTGACATAGGAAAAGAGCCTTTAATCACATTCTTTACCATGTGCAATCATAAAATAGTCTAATATCTTCATTTTTTCCACGGACGAAGCTATTACCCTCGAAAACTAAAACTTTTGACATAGGAAAAGAGCCTTTAATCACATTCTTTACCATGTGCAATCATAAAATAGTCTAATATCTTCATTTTCCAACATACGTAGCTATTACCCTCGAAAACTAAAACTTTTGACATAGGAAAAGAGCCTTTAATCACATTCTTTACCATGTGCAATCATAAAATAGTCTAATATCTTCATTTTTTCTACGGAAGAAGCTGTTACCCTCGAGAACTAAAAATTACCCTCGAAAACTAAAACTTTTGAAATAGGAAAAGAGCCTTTAATCACATTCTTTACCATGTGCAATCATAAAATTGTCTAATATCTTCATTTTTTCCACGGACATAGCTATTACCCTCGAAAACTAAAACTTTTGACATAGGAAAAGAGCCTTTAATCACATTCTTTACCATGTGCAATCATAAAATAGTCTAATATCTTCATTTTTTCCACGGACGAAGCTATTACCCTCGAAAACTAAAACTTTTGACATAGGAAAAGAGCCTTTAATCACATTCTTTACCATGTGCAATCATAAAATAGTCTAATATCTTCATTTTTTCAACATACGTAGCTATTACCCTCGAAAACTAAAACTTTTGACATAGGAAAAGAGCCTTTAATCACATTCTTTACCAGTGCAATCATAAAATAGTCTAATATCTTCATTTTTTCCACGGACGAAGCTATTACCCTCGAAAACTAAAACTTTTGACATAGGAAAAGAGCCTTTAATCA
>NW_027064230.1:27472-48353 GCF_032884065.1 Artemia franciscana
TAATATCTTCATTTTTTCCACAGACATAGCTATTACCCTCGAAAACTAAAACTTTTGACATAGGAAAAGAGCCTTTAATCACATTCTTTACCATGTGCAATCATAAAATAGTCCAATATCTTAATTTTTTCCACGGACGAAGCTATTACCCTCGAAAACTAAAACTTTTGACATAGGAAATTAGCCTTTAATCACATTCTTTACCATGTGCAATCATAAAATAGTCTAATATCTTAATTTTTTCAACAGACATAGCTATTACCCTCGAAAACTAAAACTTTTGACATAGGAAAAGAGCCTTTAATCTAATTCTTTACCATGTGCAATCATAAAATAGCCTAATATCTTCATTTTTTCCACAGACATAGCTATTACCGTCGAAAACTAAAACTTTTGAAATAGGAAAAGAGCCTTTAATCACATTCTTTACCATGTGCAATCATAAAATAGTCTAATATCTTCGTTTTTTTCACAGACATAGCTCTTACCCCCGAAAACTAAAACTTTTGAAATAGGAAAAGATCCTTTAATCACATTCTTTACCATTTACAATCATAAAATAGTCTAATATCTTCATTTTTTCAACATACGTAGCTCTTATCCCCGAAAACTAAAACTTTTGAAATAGGAAAAGAGCCTTTAATCACATTCTTTACCATTTGCAATCATAAAATAGTCTAATATCTTCCTTTTTTCAACATACGTAGCTCTTACCCCCGACAACTAAAACTTTTGAAATAGGAAAAGAGCCTTTAATCACAATCTTTACCATGTGCAATCATAAAACAGTCTAATATCTTCATTTTTTCAACATACGTAGCTATTACCCTCGAAAACTAAAACTTTTGACATAGGAAAAGAGCCTTTAATCACATTTAATCACATTCTTTACCATGTGCAATCATAAAATAGTCTAATATCTTCATTTTTTCAACATACGTAGCTATTACCCTCGAAAACTAAAACTTTTGAAATAGGACAAGAGCTTTTAATCACATTCTTTTCCATGTCCAATCATAAAATAGTCTAATATCTTCATTTTTTCAACATACATAGCTCTTACCCCCGAAAACTAAAACTTTTGAAATAGGAAAAGAGCCTTTAATCACATTCTTTACCATTTGCAATAATAAAATAGTCTAATATCTTCATTTTTTCCACGGACGAAGCTATTACCCTCGAAAACTAAAACTTTTGACATAGGAAAAGAGCCTTTAATCACATTCTTTACCATGTGCAATCATAAAATTGTTTAATATCTTCATTTTTTCAACATACGTAGCTATTACCCTCGAAAACTAAAACTCTTGACATAGGAAAAGAGCCTTTAATCACATTCTTTACCACGTGTAATCATAAAATAGTCTAATATCTTCATTTTTTCTACGGAAGAAGCTATTACCCTCGAAAACTAAAACTTTTGACATAGAAAAGAGCCTTTAATCACATTCTTTACCATGTGCAATCATAAAATAGTCTAATATCTTCATTTTTTCAACATACGTAGCTATTACCCTCGAAAACTAAAACTTTTGACATAAGAAAAGAGCCTTTAATCACATTCTTTACCATGTGCAATCATAAAATAGTCTAATATCTTAATTTTTTCCACGGACGAAGCTATTACCCTCGAAAACTACAACTTTTAAAATAGGAAAAGAGCCTTTAATCACATTCTTTACCATGTGCAATCATAAAATAGTCTAATATCGTCATTTTTTCAACAGACATAGCTATTACCCTCGAAAACTAAAACTTTTGACATAAGAAAAGAGCCTTTAATCACATTCTTTACCATGTGCAATCATAAAATAGTCTAATATCTTCATTTTTTCCACGGACGAAGCTATTACCCTCGAAAACTAGTACTTTTGAAATAGGAAAAGAGCCTTTAATCACATTCTTTACCATGTGCAATCATAAAATTGTCTAATATCTTCATTTTTTCAACAGACATAGCTATTACCCTCGAAAACTAAAACTTTTGACATAGGAAAAGAGCCTTTAATCACATTCTTTACCTTGTGCAATCATAAAATAGTCTAATATCTTCATTTTTTCAGCACCCGTAGCTATTACCCTCGAAAACTAAAACTTTTGACATAAGAAAAGAGCCTTTAATCACATTCTTTACCATGTGCAATCATAAAATAGTCTAATATCTTCATTTTTTCCACGGAAGAAGCTATTACCCTCGAAAACTAAAACTTTTTGAAATAGGAAAAGAGCCTTTAATCACATTCTTTACCATGTGCAATCATAAAATTGTCTAATATCTTCATTTTTTCCACAGACATAGCTATTACCCTCGAAAACTAAAACTTTTGACATAGGAAATGAGCCTTTAATCACATTCTTTACCATGTGCAATCATAAAATAGTCTAATTTCTTCATTTTTCCACGGACGAAGCTATTACCCCTCGAAAACTAAAACTTTTGACAAAGCAAAAGAGCCTTTAATCAAATTCTTTACCATGTGCAATCATAAAATAGTCTAATATCTTCATTTTTTCAACATACGTAGTTATTACCCTCACAAACTAAAACTTTTGACATAGGAAAAGAGCCTTTAATCACATTCTTTACCATGTGCAATCATAAAATAGTCTAATATCTTCATTTTTTCAACAGACATAGCTATTACGCTACAAAACTAAAACTTTTGAAATAGGAAAAGAGACTTTAATCACTTTCTTTACCATGTGCAATCATAAAATTGTCTAATATCTTCATTTTTTCACGGACATAGCTATTACCCTCGAAAACTAAAACTTTTGAAATAGGAAAAGAGACTTTAATCACATTCTTTACCATGTGCAATCATAAAATTGTCTAATATCTTCATTTTTTCCACGGACATAGCTATTACCCTCGAAAACTAAAACTTTTGACATAGGAAAAGAGCCTTTAATCACATTCTTTACCATGTGCAATCATAAATAGTCTAATATCTTCATTTTTTCCACGACGAAGCTATTACCCTCGAAAACTAAAACTTTTGACATAGGAAAAGAGCCTTTAATCACATTCTTTAACATGTGCAATCATAAAATAGTCTAATATCTTCATTTTCTCAACATACGTAGCTATTACCCTCGAAAACTAAAACTTTTGACATAGGAAAAGAGCCTTTAATCACATTCTTTATCATGTGCAATCTTAAAATAGTCTAATATCTTCAATTTTTCCACGGACGAAGCTATTACCCTCGAAAACTTAAACTTTTGAAATAGGAAAAGAGCCTTTAATCACATTCTTTACCATGTGCAATCATAAAATTGTCTAATATCTTCATTTTTTCCACAGACATAGCTATTACCCTCGAAAACTAAAACTTTTGACATAGGAAAAGAGCCTTTAATCACATTCTTTACCATGTGCAATCATAAAATAGTCCAATATCCTAATTTTTTCCACGGACGAAGCTATTACCCTCGAAAACTAAAACTTTTGACATAGGAAATTAGCCTTTAATCACATTCTTTACCATGTGCAATCATAAAATAGTCTAATATCTTCATTTTTTCAACAGACATAGCTATTACCCTCGAAAACTAAAACTTTTGACATAGGAAAAGAGCCTTTAATCAATTCTTTACCATGTGCAATCATAAAATAGTCTAATATCTTCATTTTTTCCACAGACATAGCTATTACCCTCGAAAACTAAAACTTTTGAAATAGGAAAAGAGCCTTTAATCACATTCTTTACCATGTGCAATCATAAAATAGTCTAATATCTTCGTTTTTTCCACAGACATAGCTCTTACCCCCGAAAACTAAAACTTTTGAAATAGGAAAAGAGCCTTTAATCACATTCTTTACCATTTACAATCATAAAATAGTCTAATATCTTCATTTTTTCAACATACGTAGCTCTTACCCCCGAAAACTAAAACTTTTGAAATAGGAAAAGAGCCTTTAATCACATTCTTTACCATTTGCAATCATAAAATAGTCTAATATCTTCATTTTTTCAACATACGTAGCTCTTACCCCCGACAACTAAGACTTTTGAAATAGGAAAAGAGCCTTTAATCACAATCTTTACCATGTGCAAGCATAAAACAGTCTAATATCTTCATTTTTTCAACATACATAGCTATTACCCTCGAAAACTAAAACTTTTGACATAGGAAAAGAGCCTTTAATCACATTTAATCACATTCTTTACCATGTGCAAACATAAAATAGTCTAATATCTTCATTTTTTCAACATACGTAGCTATTACCCTCGAAAACTAAAACTTTTGAAATAGGACAAGAGCATTTAATCACATTCTTTTCCATGTCCAATCATAAAATAGTCTAATATCTTAATTTTTTCCACGGACGAAGCTATTACCCCCGAAAACTAAAACTTTTGACATAGGAAAAGAGCCTTTAATCACATTCTTTACCATGTGCAATCATAAAATAGTCTAATATCTTAATTTTTTCTACATTCATAGCTATTACCCTCGAAAACTAAAACTTTTGAAATGGGAAAAGAGCCTTTAATCACATTCTTTATCATGTGCAATCATAAAATAGTCTAATATCTTCATTTTTTCCACAGACATAGCTATTACCATCGAAAACTAAAACTTTTGACATAGGAAAAGAGCCTTTAATCACATTCTTTACCACGTGCAATCATAAAATAGTCTAATATCTTCATTTTTTCATCATACGTAGCTCTTACCCCCGAAAACTAAAACTTTTGAAATAGGAAAAGAGCCTTTGATCACATTCTTTACCATTTGCAATCATAAAATAGTCTAACATCTTCAGTTTTTCAACATATGTAGCTCTTACCCCCGAAAACTAAAACTTTTGAAATAGGAAAAGAGCCTTTAATCACATTCTTTACCATGTGCAATCATAAAATAGTCTAATATCTTCATTTTTTCCACAGACATAGCTATTACCCTCGAAAACTAAAACTTTTGAAATAGGAAAAGAGCCTTTAATCACATTCTTTACCATGTGCAATCATAAATTAGTCTAATATCTTCATTTTTTCAACATACGTAGCTCTTACCCCCGAAAACTAAAACTTTTGAAATAGGAAAAGAGCCTTTTATCACATTCTTTACCATTTGCAATCATAAAATAGTCTAACATCTTCATTTTTTCAACATACATAGCTCTTACCCCCGAAAACTAAAACTTTTGAAATAGGAAAAGCGCCTTTAATCACATTCTTTACCATGTGCAATCATGAAATAGTCTAATATCTTCATTTTTTCCCCGGACGAAGCTATTACCCTCGAAAACTAAAACTTTTGAAATAGAAAAGAGCCTTTAATCACATTCTTTACCATGTGCAATCATAAAATTGTCTAATATCTTCATTTTTTCCAGAGACATAGCTATTACCCTCGAAAACTAAAACTTTTGACATAGGAAAAGAGCCTTTAATCACATTCTTTACCATGTGCAATCATAAAATAGTCTAATATCTTAATTTTTTCCACGGACGAAGCTATTACCCTCGAAAACTAAAACTTTTGACATAGGAAAAGAGCCTTTAATCACATTCTTTACCATGTGCAATCATAAAATAGTCTAAAATCTTCATTTTTTTCACGGACGAAGCTATTACCCTCGAAAACTAAAACTTTTGACATAGGAAAAGAGCCTTTAATCACATTCTTTACCATGTGCAATCATAAAATAGTCTAATATCTTCATTTTTTCCACAGACATAGCTATTACCCTCGAAAACTAAAACTTTTGAAATAGGAAAAGAGCCTTTAATCACATTCTTTACCATATGCAATCATAAAATTGTCTAATATCTTCATTTTTTCCACAGACATAGCTATTACCCTCGAAAACTAAAACTTTTGAAATAGGAAAAGAGCCTTTAATCACATTCTTTACCATGTCAAATCATAAAATAGTCTAATATCTTCATTTTTTCCACGGACGAAGCTA
Source organism: Artemia franciscana (assembly GCF_032884065.1). Taxonomy (NCBI): domain Eukaryota; kingdom Metazoa; phylum Arthropoda; class Branchiopoda; order Anostraca; family Artemiidae; genus Artemia; species Artemia franciscana. The sequence goes on from NW_027064230.1 coordinate 33,396, forward strand.
TTACCCCCGAAAACTAAAACTTTTGACATAGGAAATAGCCTTTAATCACATTCTTTACCATGTGCAATCATAAAATAGTCTAATATCTTCATTTTTTCCACAGACATAGCTATTACCCTCGAAAACTAAAACTTTTGAAATGGGAAAAGAGCCTTTAATCACATTCTTTACCATGTGCAATCATAAAATAGTCTAATATCTACATTTTTTCCACGGACATGGCTATTACCATCGAAAACTAAAACTTTTGACATAGGAAAAGAGCCTTTAATCACATTCTTTATCATGTGCAATCATAAAATAGTCTAATATCTTCATTTTTTCCACAGACATAGCTATTAACCTCGAAAACTAAAACTTTTGACATAAGAAAAGAGCCTTTAATCACATTCTTTACCATGTGCAATCATAAAATAGTCTAATATCTTCATTTTTTCATCATACGTAGCTCTTACCCCCGAAAACTAAAACTTTTGGAATAGGAAAAGAGCCTTTAATCACATTCTTTACCATTTGCAATCATAAAATAGTCTAACATCTTCATTTTTTCAACATTCGTAGCTCTTACCCCCGAAAACTAAAACTTTTGAAATAGGAAAAGCGCCTTTAATCACATTCTTTACCATGTGCAATCATAAAATAGTCTAATATCTTCATTTTTCCCCGGACGAAGCTATTACCCTCGAAAACTAAAACTTTTGAAATAGGAAAAGAGCCTTTAATCACATTCTTTACCATGTGCAATCATAAAATTGTCTAATATCTTCATTTTTTCCAGAGACATAGCTATTACCCTCGAAAACTAAAACTTTTGACATAGGAAAAGAGCCTTTAATCACATTCTTTACCATGTGCAATCATAAAATCGTCTAATATCTTCATTTTTTCCACGGACGAAGCTATTACCTTCGAAAACTAAAACTTTTGACATAGGAAAAGAGCCTTTAATCATATTCTTTACCATGTGCAATCATAAAATAGTCTAATATCTTCATTTTTTCAACATACGTAGCTATTACCCTCGAAAACTAAAACTTTTGACATAGAAAAAGAGCCTTTAATCACATTCTTTACCATGTGCAATCATAAAATAGTCTAATATCTTCATTTTTTCCACGGACGAAGCTATTACCCTCGAAAATTAAAACTTTTGACACAGGAAAAGAGCCTTTAATCACATTCTTTACCATGTGCAATCATAAAATAGTCTAATATCTTCATTTTTTCCACAGACATAGCTATTAACCTCGAAAACTAAAACTTTTGAAATAGGAAAAGAGCCTTTAATCACATTCTTTACCATGTGCAATCATAAAATTGTCTAATATCTTTATTTTTTCCACAGACATAGCTATTACCCTCGAAAACTTAAACTTTGAAATAGGAAAAGAGCCTTTAATCACATTCTTCACCATGTGCAATCATAAAATTGTGTAATATCTTCATTTTTTCCACGGACATAGCTAATACCCTCGAAAACTAAAACTTTTGACATAGGAAAAGAGCCTTTAATCACATTCTTTACCATGTGCAATCATAAATTAGTCTAATATCTTCATTTTTTCCACGGTCGAAGCTATTACCCTCGAAAACTAAAACTTTTGACATAGGAAAAGAGCCTTTAATCACATTCTTTACCATGTGCAATCATAAAATAGTCTAATATCTTCATTTTTTCAACAAACGTAGCTATTACCCTCGAAAACTAAAAGTTTGAAATAGGAAAAGAGACTTTAATCACATTCTTTACCATGTGCAATCATAAAATTGTGTAATATCTTCATTTTTTCCACGGACATAGCTAATACCCTCGAAAACTAAAACTTTTGAAATAGGAAAAGAGCCTTTAATCACATTCTTTACCATGTGCAATCATAAAATAGTCTAATATCTTCATTTTTTCCACGGTCGAAGCTATTACCCTCGAAAACTAAAACTTTTGACATAGGAAAAGAGCCTTTAATCACATTTTTTACCCTGTGCAATCATAAAATAGTCTAATATCTTCATTTTTTCAACAAACGTAGCTATTACCCTCGAAAACTAAAACTTTTGAAATAGGAAAAGAGCCTTTAATCACATTCTTTACCATTTGCAATCATAAAATAGTCTAACATCTTCAGTTTTTCAACATATGTAGCTCTTACCCCCGATAACTAAAACTTTTGAAATAGGAAAAGAGCCTTTAATCACATTCTTTACCATGTGCAATTATAAAATAGTCTAATATCTTCATTTTTTCCACAGACATAGCTATTACCCTCGAAAACTAAAACTTTTGACATAGGAAAAGAGCCTTTAATCACATTCTTTACCATGTGCAATCATAAATTAGTCTAATATCTTCATTATTTCAACATACGTAGCTCTTACCCCCGAAAACTAAAACTTTTGAAATAGGAAAAGAGCCTTTAATCACATTCTTTACCATTTGCAATCATAAAATAGTCTAACATCTTCATTTTTTCAACATACATAGCTCTTACCCCCGAAAACTAAAACTTTTGAAATAGGAAAAGCGCCTTTAATCACATTCTTTACCATGTGCAATCATAAAATAGTCTAATATCTTCAGTTTTTCCCCGGACGAAGCTATTACCCTCGAAAACTAAAACTTTTGAAATAGGAAAAGAGCCTTTAATCACATTCTTTACCATGTGCAATCATAAAATTGTCTAATATCTTCATTTTTTCCAGAGACATAGCTATTACCCTCGAAAACTAAAACTTTTGACATAGGAAAAGAGCCTTTAATCACATTCTTTACCATGTGCAATCATAAAATCGTCTAATATCTTCATTTTTTCCACGGACGAAGCTATTACCCTCAAAAACTAAAACTTTTGAAATAGGAAAAGAGCCTTTAATCACATTCTTTACCATTTGCAATCATAAAATAGTCTAACATCTTCATTTTTTCAACATACATAGCTCTTACCCCCGAAAACTAAAACTTTTGAAATAGGAAAAGCGCCTTTAATCACATTCTTTACCATGTGCAATCATAAAATAGTCTAATATCTTCAGTTTTTCCCCGGACGAAGCTATTACCCTCGAAAACTAAAACTTTTGAAATAGGAAAAGAGCCTTTAATCACATTCTTTACCATGTGCAATCATAAAATTGTCTAATATCTTCATTTTTTCCAGAGACATAGCTATTACCCTCGAAAACTAAAACTTTTGCAATAGGAAAAGAGCCTTTAATCACATTCTTTACCATGTGCAATCATAAAATAGTCTAATATCTTCATTTTTTCCACGGACGAAGCTATTACCCTCAAAAACTAAAACTTTTGACATAGGAAAAGAGCCTTTAATCACATTCTTTACCATGTGCAATCATAAAATAGTCTAATATCTTCATTTTTTCCACAGACATAGCTATTACCCTCGAAAACTAAAACTTTTGAAATAGGAAAAGAGCCTTTAATCACATTCTTTACCATGTGCAATCATAAAATTGTCTAATATCTTCATTTTTTCCACAGACATAGCTATTACCCTCGAAAACTAAAACTTTTGAAATAGGAAAAGAGCCTTTAATCACATTCTTTACCATGTGCAATCATAAAATTGTGTAATATCTTCATTTTTTCCACGGACATAGCTAATACCATCGAAAACTAAAACTTTTGACATAGGAAAAGAGCCTTTAATCACATTCTTTACCATGTGCAATCATAAAATAGTCTAATATCTTCATTTTTCCACGGTCGAAGCTATTACCCTCGAAAACTAAAACTTTTGACATAGGAAAAGAGCCTTCAATCGCATTCTTTACCATGTGCAATCATAAAATAGTCTAATATCTTCATTTTTTCAACAAACGTAGCTATTACCCTCGAAAACTAAAACTTTTGACATAGGAAAAGAGCCTTTAATCACATTCTTTACCATGTGCAATCATAAAATAGTCTAATATCTTCATTTTTTCCATGGACGAAGCTATTACCCTCGAAAACTAAAACTTTTGAAATAGGAAAAGAGCCTTTAATCACATTCTTTACCATGTGCAATCATAAAATAGTCTAATATCTTCATTTTTTCCACAGACATAGCTATTACCCTCGAAAACTAAAACTTTTGAAATGGGAAAAGAGCCTTTAATCACATTCTTTACCATGTGCAATCATAAAATAGTCTAATATCTTCATTTTTTCCACGGACATAGCTATTACCATCGAAAACTAAAACTTTTGACATAGGAAAAGAGCCTTTAATCACATTCTTTATCATGTGTAATCATAAAATAGTCTAATATCTTCATTTTTTCCACAGACATAGCTATTACCCTCGAAAACTAAAACTTTTGACATAGGAAAAGAGCCTTTAATCACATTCTTTACCATGTGCAATCATAAAATAGTCTAATATCTTCATTTTTTCATCATACGTAGCTCTTACCCCAGAAAACTAAAACTTTTGGAATAGGAAAAGAGCCTTTAATCACATTCTTTACCATTTGCAATCATAAAATAGTCTAACATCTTCATTTTTTCAACATATGTAGCTCTTACCCCCGAAAACTAAAACTTTTGAAATTGGAAAAGAGCCTTTAATCACATTCTTTACCATATGCAATCATAAAATAGTCTAATATCTTCATTTTTTCCACGGACATAGCTATTACCCTCGAAAACTAAAACTTATGACATAGGAAAAGAGCCTTTAATCACATTCTTTACCATGTGCAATCATAAATTAGTCTAATATCTTCATTTTTTCAACATACGTAGCTCTTACCCCCGAAAACTAAAACTTTTGGAATAGGAAAAGAGCCTTTAATCACATTCTTTACCATTTTCAATCATAAAATAGTCTAACATCTTCATTTTTTCAACATTCGTAGCTCTTACCCCCGAAAAATAAAACTTTTGAAATAGGAAAAGCGCCTTTAATCACATTCTTTACCATGTGCAATCATAAAATAGTCTAATATCTTCATTTTTTCCCCGGACGAAGCTATTACCCTCGAAAACTAAAACTTTTGAAATAGGAAAAGAGCCTTTAATCCCATTCTTTACCATGTACAATCATAAAATTGTCTAATATCTTCATTTTTTCCAGAGACATAGCTATTACCCTCGAAAACTAAGACTTTTGACATAGGAAAAGAGCCTTTAATCACATTCTTTACCATGTGCAATCATAAAATCGTCTAATATCTTCATTTTTTCCACGGACGAAGCTATTACCTTCGAAAACTAAAACTTTTGACATAGGAAAAGAGCCTTTAATCATATTCTTTACCATGTGCAATCATAAAATAGTCTAATATCTTCATTTTTTCAACATACGTAGCTATTACCCTCGAAAACTAAAACTTTTGACATAGAAAAAGAGCCTTTAATCACAATCTTTACCATGTGCAATCATAAAATAGTCTAATATCTTCATTTTTTCCACGGACGAAGCTATTACCCTCGAAAACTAAAACTTTTGACATAGGAAAAGAGCCTTTAATCACATTCTTTACCTTGTGCAATCATAAAATAGTCTAATATCTTCATTCTTTCCACAGACATAGCTATTAACCTTGAAAACTAAAACTTTTGAAATAGGAAAAGAGCCTTTAATCACATTCTTTACCATGTACAATCATAAAATAGTCTAATATCTTCATTTTTTCGACAAACGTAGCTATTACCCTCGAAAACTAAAACTTTGAAATAGGAAAAGAGACTTTAATCACATTCTTTACCATGTGCAATCATAAAATTGTGTAATATCTTCATTTATTCCACGGACATAGCTAATACCCTCGGAAACTAAAACTTTTGACATAGGAAAAGAGCCTTTAATCACATTCTTTACCATGTGCAATCATAAAATAGTCTAATATCTTCATTTTTTCCACGGTCGAAGCTATTACCCTCGAAAACTAAAACAATTGACATAGGAAAAGAGCCTTTAATCACATTCTTTACCATGTGCAATCATAAAATAGTCTATTATCTTCATTTTTTCAACAAACGTAGCTATTACCCTCGAAAACTAAAACTTTTGACATAGGAAAAGAGCCTTTAATCACATTCTTTACCATGTGCAATCATAAAATAGTCTAATATCTTCATAATTTCCATGGACGAAGCTATTACCCTCGAAAACTAAAACTTTTGAAATAGGAAAAAAGCCTTTAATCACATTCTTTACCATGTGCAATCATAAAATTGTCTAATATCTTCATTTTTCCCACAGACATACAGTTCGTTACCACGAACTGTTTGAAAACTAAAACTTTTGAAATAGGAAAAGAGCCTTTAATCACATTCTTTACCATGTGCAATCATAAAATAATCTAATATCTTCAATTTTTCCACAGACATAGCTATTACCCTCGAAAACTAAAACTTTTGACATAGGAAAAGAGCCTTTAATCACATTCTTTACCATCTGCAATCATAAAATAGTCTAATATCTTCATTTTTTCCATGGACGAAGCTATTACCCTCGAAAACTAAAACTTTTGAAATAGGAAAAGAGCCTTTAATCACACTCTTTACCATGTGCAATCATAAAATTGTCTAATATCTTCATTTTTCCCACAGACATAGCTATTACCCTCGAAAACTAAAACTTTTGACATAGGAAAAGAGTCTTTAATCACATTCTTTACCATGTGCAATCATAAAATCGTCCAATATCTTCAATTTTTCCACAGACGAAGCTATTACCCTCGAAAACTAAAACTTTTGACATAGGAAAAGAGCCTTTAATCACATTCTTTACCATGTGCAATCATAAAATTGTCTAATATCTTCATTTTTTCCACAGACATAGCTATTACCCTCAAAGACTAAAACTTTTGAAATAGGAAAAGAGCCTTTAATCACATTCTTTACCATGTGCAATCATAAAATTGTCTAATATCTTCATTTTTTCCACGGACGAAGCTATTACCCCCGAAAACTAAAACTTTTGACATAGGAAAAGAGCCTTTAATCACATTCTTTACCATGTGCAATCATAAAATAGTCTAATATCTTCATTTTTTCCACGAACGAAGCTATTACCCCCGAAAACTAAAACTTTTGACATAGGAAAAGAGTCTTAATCACATTCTTTACCATATGCAATCATAAAATAGTCCAATATCTTCATTTTTTCCACAGACATAGCTATTACCCTCGAAAACTAAAACTTTTGAAACAGGAAAAGAGCCTTTAATCACATTCTTTACCATTTGCAATCATAAAATAGTCTAATATCTTCATTTTTTCAACATACGTAGCTCTTACCCCTGATTAAATAAAAAAAACTAATTTTTTTAGCTGAAAGTAAGGAGCGATATTTAAACTTAAAACGAACAGAAATTACTCCGTATATGAAATGAGTTGTCCCCTCCGCAATCCCTCGCTCTTTACGCTAAAGCTTTTAATTGTTTGAAAAAGTAGAATTGTGGCAAAGAGTCAAACTTTAGCGTAAAGAGCGAGGGATTGCGGAGGGGACAACTCATTTCATATACGGAGCAATTTCTGTTCGTTTTAAGTTTAAATGTCGCTCCTTACTTTCAGCTAAAAAAATTAGTTTGTTTTTTATTTAATTTCTGAACGTTTTTGAATTAATGCATGTTTAGTTTTGGCTCTCCACACATAAATTATTAAGATGAAATTTGTATATTAATTCTTTTTTTGGCTAAATGGCTTTCTCTTAGTTTTGATCAGACGATTTTGAGAAATAAGGGGTGGAGAAGGAGGCCTAGTTGCCCTCCAATTTTTCGGTTACTTAAAAAGGCAACTAGAACTTTTAATTTTTAACGAACGTTTTTATTTGTAAAAAATATACGTAACTTAAGAATTAACTTACGTAACAAACTTTCATAACCTTATATTTTTTATTATGTATACGAGGGGGTTTGTACCATCGTTAATACCTCGCTCTTTACACTAAATCGTAAGTTTTGTCCCAATTCTTTAAGAATGACCCCTGAATCAGAAAGGCCGTAGAATAAATAGTTGAAATTACTAAAAATACTTTAGCATAAAGAGCAAGGTATTTATCTCCTCCTAAATACCTCGCTCTTTATGCTAAAGTAATTTTAGAACCCCTCATATGCGTAATAATCTCTGTTTGTTTTAAGTTTCAATGCTACTTCTTCCTTTCATTTTAAAAAACGTTTTCATGTTTATTTTTCATTGTTTTCTTATAGTAATACTAGAGAATCCTGCGCCCTTGTCATAGAATTTTTCTTCCTCCATGACAGATTCCTCCAAGGAAAGATCCTCCAACATAGCCCCCTCTCCTCAGCCCCATCCCCAAACAAAATAAAATCCCCCTGAAAACGTCTGTACACTTCCCAATAACCATTACTATATGTAAACACTGGTCAAATTTTGTAACTTGCAGCCCATCCCCCAGGGATTGTGGGGGAGTAAGTCATCCCCAAAGACATAGTTATTATGGTTTTCGACTATGCTGAACAAAATGGCTATCTCAAAATTTTGATCTGTTGACTTTGGGAAAAAAATGAGCATGGGAGGGGGCCTAGATGCCCTCCAATTTTTTTGGTCACTTAAAAAGGGCACTAGAACTTTTCATTTCCGTTAGAATGAGCCCTCTTGCGAAATTCTAGGACCACTTGGTCGATACGATGACCCCTGGGGAAAAGAAAAAAAAAACAAAACAAATAAACACGCACCCGTGATTTGTCTTCTGGCAAAAAATACAAAAGTTCCACATTTTTGTAGATAGGAGCTTGAAACTTCTACAGTAGGGTTCTCTGATACGCTGAATCTGATGGTGTCATTTTCGTTAAGATCCTACGACTTTTAGGGGGTGTTTCCTCCTATTTTCCTAAATGAGGCAAATTTTCTCAGGCTTGTAACTTTTGATGGGTAAGACTAAACTTGATGAAACTTATACATTGAAAATCAGCATTAAAATGCGATTCTTTTGATGTAGCTATTGATATCAAAATTCAATTTTTTAGAGTTTTGGTTACTATTGAGCCGGGTCGCTCCTTGCTACAGTTCGTTACCACGAACTGTTTGAAAAATAAAACTTTTGAAATAGGAAAAGAGCCTTTAATCACATTCTTACCATGTGCAATCATAAAATAGTCTAATATCTTCAATTTTTCCACAGACATAGCTATTACCCTCGAAAACTAAAACTTTTGACATAGGAAAAGAGCCTTTAATCACATTCTTTACCATCTGCAATCATAAAATAGTCTAATATCTTCATTTTTTCCACGGATGAAGCTATTACCCCCGAAAACTAAAACTTTTGACATAGGAAAAGAGCCTTTAATCACATTCTTTACCATGTGGAATCATAAAATAGTCGAAGATCTTCATTTTTTCAACATATGTAGCTCTTACCCCCGAAAACTAAAACTTTTGAAATAGGAAAAGAGCCTTTAATCACATTATTTACCATGAGCAATCATAAAATAGTCTAATATCTTCATTTTTTCCACGGAAATAGCTATTACCCTCAAAACTAAAACTTTTGACATAGGAAAAGAGGCTTTAATCACATTCTTTACCATGTGCAATCATAAAATAGTCTAATATCTTCTTTTTTTCAACATACGTAGCTCTTGCCCCCGAAAACTAAAACTTTTGAAATAGGAAAAGAGCCTTTAATCAAATTCTTTACCATGTGCGATCATAAAATAGTCTAATATCTTCATTTTTTCCACGGACAAAATTATTACCCCCGAAAACTAAAACTTTTGACATAGGAAAAGAGCCTTTAATCACATTCTTTACCATGTGCAATCATAAAATAGTCTAATATCTTCATTTTTTCAACATACGTAGCTCTTACCCCCGAAAACTAAAACTTTTGAAATAGGAAAAGAGCCTTTAATCACATTCTTTACCATGTGAAATCATAAAATAGTCTAATATCTTCATTTTTTCCACAGACATAGCTATTACCCCCGAAAACTAAAACTTTTGACATAGGAAAAGAGCCTTTAATCACATTCTTTATTATGTGCAATCATAAAATAGTCTAATATCTCCATTTTTTCCACGGACGAAGCTATTACCCTCGAAAACTAAAACTTTTGACATAGGAAAAGAGCCTTTAATCACATTCTTTACCATGTGCAATCATAAAATAGTCTAATATCTTCATTTTTTCACAGACATAGCTCTTACACCCGAAAACTAAAACTTTTGACATAGGAAAAGAGCCTTTAATCACATTCTTTACCATGTGCAATCATAAAATAGTCTAATATCTTCATTTTTTCCACAGAAATAGCTATTACCCTCGAAAACTAAAACTTTTGACATAGGAAAATAGCCTTTAATCACATTCTTTACTATGTGCAATCATAAAATATTCTAATATCTTCATTTTTTCCACGGACGAAGCTATTACCCTCGAAAACTAAAACTTTTGACATAGGAAAAGAGCCTTTAATCACATTCTTTACCATGTGCAATCATAAAATAGTCTAATATCTTCATTTTTTCCACAGACATAGCTATTACCCTCGAAAAATAAAACTTTTGAAATAGGAAAAGAGCCTTTAATCACATTCTTTACCATGTGCAATCATTAAATAGTCTAATATCTTCATTTTTTCCACGGACGAAGCTATTACCCTCGAAAACTAAAACTTTTGACATAGGAAAAGAGCCTTTAATCACATTCTTTACCATGTGCAATCATAAAATAGTCTAATATCTTCATTTTTTCAACATACGTAGCTCTTACCCCCGAAAACTAAAATTTTTGACATAGGAAAAGAGCCTTTATTCACATTCTTTACCAGGTGCAATAATAAAATAGTCTAATACCTTAATTTTTTCCACAGACATAGCTATTACAATCGAAAACTAAAACTTTTGACATAGGAAAAGAGCCTTTAATCACATTCTTTACCATTTGCAATCATAAAATAGTCTAATATCTTCATTTTTTCCACGGACGAAGCTATTACCCCCGAAAACTAAAACTTTTGACATATGAAAGGAGCCTTTAATCACATTCTTTACCATGTGCAATCATAAAATAGTCTAATATCTTCATTTTTTCCACAGACATAGCTATTACCCTTGAAAACTAAAACTTTTGAAATAGGAAAAGAGCCTTTAATCACATTCTTTACCATGTGCAATCATAAAATAGTCTAATATCTTCATTTTTTCCACGGACGAAGCTATTACCCTCGAAAACTAAAACTTTTGGCATAGGAAAAGAGCCTTTAATCACATTCTTTACCATGTGCAATCATAAAATAGTCTAATATCTTCATTTTTTCCACAGACATAGCTATTACCCTCGAAAAATAAAACTTTTGAAATAGGAAAAGAGCCTTTAATCACATTTTTTACCATGTGCAATCATAAAATAGTCTAATATCTTCATTTTTTCCACGGACGAAGCTATTACCCTCGAAAACTAAAATTTTTGACATAGGAAAAGAGCCTTTAATAACATTCTTTACCATGTGCAATCATAAAATAGTCTAATATCTTCATTTTTTCCACAGACATAGCTATTACCTTCGAAAACTAAAACTTTTGACATAGGAAAAGAGCCTTGAATCACATTCTTTACCATGTGCAATCATAAAATAGTCTAATATCTTCATTTTTTCAACATACGTAGCTCTTACACCCGAAAACTAAAATTTTTGACATAGAAAAAGAGCCTTTATTCACATTCTTTACCACGTGCAATAATAAAATAGTCTAATACCTTCATTTTTTCCGCAGACATAGCTATTACCCTCGAAAACTAAAACTTTTGACATAGGAAAAGAGCCTTTAATCACATTCTTTACCATTTGCAATCATAAAATAGTCTAATATCTTCATTTTTTCCACGGACGAAGCTATTACCCCCGAAATCTAAAACTTTTGACATATGAAAGGAGCCTTTAATCACATTCTTTACCATGTGCAATCATAAAATAGTCTAATATCTTCATTTTTTCCACGGACGAAGCTATTACCCCCGAAAACTAAAACTTTTGACATAGGAACAGAGCCTTTAATCACATTCTTTACCATGTTCAATCATAAAATAGTCTAATATCTTCATTTTTTCCATAGACATAGCTATTACCCCCGAAAACTAAAACTTTTGACATAGGAAAAGAGCCTTTAATCACATACATTCTTTACCATTTGCAATCATAAAATAGTCTAGTATCTTCATTTTTTCCAAGGACGAAGCTATTACCCCGAAAACTAAAACTTTTGACATAGGAAAAGAGCCTTTAATCATATTCTTTACCATGTGCAATCATAAAATAGTCTAATATCTTCATTTTTTCAACATACGTAGTTCTTACCCCCAAAAAATAAAACTTTTGAAATACTAAAAGAGCCTTAAATCACATTCTTTACCATGTGCAATCATAAAATAGTCTAATATCATCATTTTTTCCACAGACATAGCTCTTACCCCCGAAAACTAAAACTTTTGACATAGGACAAGAGCCTTTAATCACATTCTTTACCATGTGCAATCAAAAAATAGTCTAATATCTTCATTTTTTCCACAGACATAGCTATTACCCTCGAAAACTAAAACTTTTGACATAGGAAAAGAGCCTTTAATCACATTCTTTACCATGTGCAATCATAAAATAGTATAATATCTTCATTTTTTCCACAGACATAGCTATTACCCTCGAAAACTAAAACTTTTGAAATAGGAAAAGAGCCTTTAATCATATTCTTTACCATGTGCAATCATAAAATAGTCTAATATCTTCATTTTTTGCACGGACGAAGCTATTACCCTTGAAAACTAAAGCTTTTGACATAGGAAAAGAGCCTTTAATCACATTCTTTACCATGTGCAATCATAAAATAGTCTAATATTTTCATTTTTTCTACAGACATAGCTATTACCCTCAAAAACTAAAACTTTTGACATAGGAAAAGAGCCTTTAATCACATTCTTTACAATTTGCAATCATAAAATAGTCTAATATCTTCATTTTTTCCACAGACATAGCTATTACCCTTGAAAACTAAAATTTTTGACATAGAAAAAGAGCCTTTAATCACATTCTTTAACATGTGCAATCATAAAATAGTCAAATATCTTCATTTTTTCCACGGACGAAGCTATTACCCTCGAAAACTAAAACTTTTGACATAGGAAAAGAGCTTTTAATCACATTGTTTACCATATGCAATCATAAAATAGTCTAATATCTTCATTTTTTTCCACAGACATAGCTATTACCCTTGAAAAATAAAGCTTTTGAAATAGGAAAAGAGCCTTTAATCACATTCTTTACCATGTGCAATCATAAAATAGTCTAATATCTTCATTTTTTCCACGGACGAAGCTATTACCCTCGAAAACTAAAACTTTTGACATAGGAAAAGAGCCTTTAATCACATTCTTTACCATGTGCAATCATAAAATAGTCTAATATCTTCATTTTTACCACATATATAGCTATTACCCTCGAAAACTAAAACTTTTGACATAGGAAAAGAGCCTTTAATCACATTCTTTACCATGTGCAATCATAAAATAGTTTAATATCTTCATTTTTTCCACAGACATAGCTATTACCCTCGAAAACTAAAACTTTTGACATAGGAAAAGAGCCTTTAATCACATTCTTTACCATGTGCAATCATAAAATAGTCTAATATCTTCATTTTTTCAACGGACGAAGCTATTACCCCCGAAAACTAAAACTTTTGACATAGGATAAGAGCCTTTAATCACATTCTTTACCATGTGCAATCATAAAATAGTTTAATATCTTCATTTTTTCAACATACGTAGCTATTACCCTCGAAAACTAAAACTTTTGACATAGGAAAAGAGCCTTTAATCATATTCTTTACCATGTGCAATCATAAAATATTCTAATATCTTCATTTTTTCCACAGACATAGCTATTCCCCTCGAAAACTAAAACTTTTGACATAGGAAAAGAGCCTTTAATCACATTCTTTACCATATGCAATCATAAAATAGTCTAATATCTTCATTTTTTCCATAGACATAGCTATTACCCTTGAAAAATAAAGCTTTTGAAATAGGAAAAGAGCCTTTAATCACATTCTTTACCATGTGCAATCATAAAATAGTCTAATATCTTCATTTTTTCCATGGACGAAGCTATTACCCTCGAAAACTAAAACTTTTGACATAGGAAAAGAGCCTTTAATCACATTCTTTACCATGTGCAATCATAAAATAGTCTAATATCTTCATTTTTACTACATATATAGCTATTACCCTCGAAAAGTAAAACTTTTGACATAGGAAAAGAGCCTTTAATCACATTCTTTACCATTTGCAATCATAAAATAGTTTAATATCTTCATTTTTTCCACAGACATAGCTATTACCCTCGAAAACTAAAACTTTTGACATAGGAAAAGAGCCTTTAATCACATACTTTACCATGTGCAATCATAAAATAGTCTAATATCTTCATTTTTTTCCACGGACGAAGCTATTACCCCCGAAAACTAAAACTTTTGACATAGGATAAGAGCCTTTAATCACATTCTTTACCATGTGCAATCATAAAATAGTTTAATATCTTCATTTTTTCAACATACGTAGCTATTACCCTCGAAAACTAAAACTTTTGACATAGGAAAAGAGCCTTTAATCACATTCTTTACCATGTGCAATCATAAAATAGTCTAATATCTTCATTTTTTCCACAGACATAGCTATTCCCCTCGAAAACTAAAACTTTTGAAATAGGAAAAGAGCCTTTAATCAGATTCTTTGCCATGTGCAATCATAAAATAGTCTAATATCTTCATTTTTTTCCACGGACGAAGCTATTACCCTCGAAAACTAAAACTTTTGACATAGGAAAAGAGCCTTTAATCACATTCTTTACCATTTACAATCATAAAATAGTCCAATATCTTCATTTTCTCAACATACGTAGCTCTTACCCCCGAAAACTAAAACTTTTGAAATAGGAAAAGAGCCTTTAATCACATTCTTTACCATGTGCAATCATAAAATAGTCTAATATCTTCATTTT
>NW_027064231.1:0-27323 GCF_032884065.1 Artemia franciscana
CAAAGCACCGGGACATAGGGAGTATAAATGACGACCAGGACATAAGTAAAAAAAAAAATTAACAAAACTAAAAAGAAGGTAAAAACTACAAAAAAACTAAAAAGAAAAAAAAACTAAAAACTAATAAAAAAACTAAAAAATCTAAAAATCTAAATAAACTAAAAAAGAAAAAAAAGGAAAAAAATAAAGGAGAAAAACAAAACTAAAAAACGAATGTATATACAGACCGGTACACCGGGATACAAATGACGACCGGGACAGAGGGAATATAAATGACGACCGGGACACAGGGACACAACTACAACGGGGACACCGGGGGAAACAGGGGGATATAAATGACGACCGGGACAAAAAAACTAAAAAGAAAAAAAAACTAAAAACTAATAAAAAAACTAAAAAATCTAAAAATCTAAATAAGCTAAAAAAGAAAAAAAAAAGGAAAAAAATAAAGGAGAAAAACAAAACTAAAAAACGAATGTATATACAGACCGGGACACCGGGATACAAATGACGACCGGGACACAGGGAATATAAATGACGACCGGGACACAGGGACACAACTACAACGGGGACACCGGAGGAAACAGGGGGATGTAAATGACGACCGGGACACCGGGACAGGGAATGGTCGATTAGCAATCACCATCAACAAAGCTCAAGGGCAATCATTAGAATCATGAGGTATAGATCTGAATACAGATTGTTTTCCCATGGACCATTATATGTTGCATGTTCAAGAGTCGGTAAACCTGACAATCTATTTATATGCAAAGACAATGGGACAGCAAAGAATGTTGTATATTCGCAAGTTTTACGTAGTTAAAACCATATATATATATATCTATCTATATTCACAGGTGGGACATAGGGACACAACTACAATGGCGCGTAACTATTATGGCGCGTAACGACTTACGCGCGCGGGGGGGCTTGGGGGGGGCGCGAAGCGCCCCCACCAACTAGGTGTTGGGGTGGCGCGAAGCGCCACCCCAACAGCTAGTCTATATATATAAAAATAAGTTGTCTGTCTGTGGATGTGTGGATGGATGTGTGGATGGATGTGTCAGGTGACGTCACCTGAAAAAACTGGATTAGGTGACGTCAAAACTGAAAAAACTAAAAAAAGGCAAAAACTACAAAAAAAACTAAAAACTAATAAAAAAAATAAAAAAGCTAAAAAACTAAAAAAACTATAAAGGTAAAAACCAATAAAAAACTAAAAAAAAAACTGAAAAAACTAAAAAAAGGCAAAAACTACAAAAAAAACTAAAAACTAATAAAAAAAGTAAAAAAGCTAAAAAACTAAAAAAACTAAAAAAACTAAAAAAAGGTAAAAAACTAAAAAAAATAAAAAATAAAAAAAAACTAAAAAAAAGGAAAAAACTGAAAAATAAGCTAAAATAAAGGTAAAAACCAATAAAAACTAAAAAAAAAAGGAAAAAACTAATAAATGACGACACTCAAAGAGAAAGCGACCAGGACAAAAAACTAAAAAAAAAGGCAAAAACTACAAAAAGACTAAAAACTAATAAAAAAAATAAAAAAGCTAAAAAACTAAAAAAACTAAAAAAAGGTAAAAAACTAAAAAAACTAAAAACTAAAAAAAAACTAAAAAAGGTAAAAACTAAAAGAACTAAAAAAGAAAAAAATAAATGACGACACTCAAAGAGAAAGCGACCAGGACAAAAGGAATGTTCGATTAGCAATCAACAAAGCACCGGGAACACAGGGAGTATAAATGACGACCAGGACACAAGTAAAAAAAAAAATTAACAAAACTAAAAAGAAGGTAAAAACTACAAAAAAACTAAAAAGAAAAAAAAACTAAAAACTAATAAAAAAACTAAAAAATCTAAAAATCTAAATAAACTAAAAAAGAAAAAAAAAGGAAACAAATAAAGGAGAAAAACAAAACTAAAAAACGAATGTATATACAGACCGGTACACCGGGATACAAATGACGACCGGGACACAGGAATATAAATAACGACCGGGACACAGGGACACAACTACAACGGGGACACCGGGGGAAACAGGGGGATATAAATGACGACCGGGACAAAAAAACTAAAAAGAAATAAAAACTAAAAACTAATAAAAAAAACTAAAAAATCTAAAAATCTAAATAAGCTAAAAAAGAAAAAAAAAGGAAAAAAATAAAGGAGAAAAACAAAACTAAAAAACGAATGTATATACAGACCGGGACACCGGGATACAAATGATGACCGGGACCCGGGACACAGGGAATATAAATGACGACCGGGACACAGGGACACAACTACAACGGGGACACGGGGGAAACAGGGGGATAACCTGACAATCTATTTATATGCAAAGACAATGGGACAGCAAAGAATGTTGTATATTCGCAAGTTTTACGTAGTTAAAACCATATATATATATATATATCTATATTCACAGGTGGGACATAGGGACACAACTACAATGGCGCGTAACTATTATGGCGCGTAACGACTTACGCGCGCGGGGGGGCTTGGGGGGGGCGCGAAGCGCCCCCACCAACTAGGTGTTGGGGTGGCGCGAAGCGCCACCCCAACAGCTAGTATATATATATATATATATATATATATATATATATATATATATATATATATATATATATATATATATATCTATATATCTATATATATAAAAATAAGTTGTTTGTGGGTTATGTCTGTCTGTGTGTCTGTCTGTCTGTCCGCATATGACGTCTGAATTATTAAATCATATACCAATTCAAAAACGAAAGTTGTTCGAGAGGTTCCAGGTTCAAAACCTTACAAAAACTACAAAAAAAAACAAAAAAAAAATAAAAAAGCTAGAAAAAGTAAAAAAAAGGTAAAAAACTAAAACCTAAAAAAGAATTAAAAACTAAAAACTAACAAAAATAACTAAAAAAAGGGTAAAAACTACAAAACAAACCAAAAACTAAAAAAAACTAAAAAAAGGTAAAAAACTAAAAAAAAACTAAAAACTAAAAAAGAAAAAAACTAAAAAAGGAAAAAACTGAAAAATAAAGGAGAAAAAGAAAACTAAAAAAATAAGAATAAAAATAAAAAAACTAAAAAAAAGGGTAAAAACTACAAAAAAAACTAAAAAGAAAAAAGAAAAAAAAACTAAAAAAGCAAAAAAAAGGTAAAAACCAAAAAAAAGGCACAGGGGGATATATAAATGACGACGGGGACACAGAGAAGGTCCGAGGTTCTAGGTCCGACAGGTTCCAGGTTCGAATGTTGACTTTAGTATTAATACAAAAGAAGGAAGAAAAACTAAAAAAAATAAAAAAAAAAAAAACTAATAAAAAACCAAAAAACTGAAAAAGAAAAAAGACTAAAAAAAGGAAAAAAACTGACAATTAAAGGAAAAAAAGAAAATTAAAAAAATAAAAATAAAAAAACTAAAAAAGGGAAAAACTACAAAAAAAAAAATAAAAAGAAAAAAGAAAAAAAAGACGACCGGGACACTCAAAGAGAAATTACAGACTGGGACACCGGGATACAAATGACGACTGGGACGTGTGTGTCGACTGATGTCATGTTTGTGTGTCGACTGACGTCATGTTTGTGTGTTGACTGACGTCATGTTTGTCGACTATAAATGACGACTGGGACACAGGGACACAACTACAACGGGGACGCCGGTGGGGGCACAGGGGGATATATAAATGACGATGGAGACACAGGGAATGTTTGATTAGCAATCACCATCAACAAAACTCAAGTGCAATCATTAGAATAATGAGGTATAGATCTGAATACGGATTGTTGTTCCCATGGACAATTATATGTTGCATGTTCAAGAGTCGTTAAACCTGTAGTGGGACACATGGACACAACTACAATGGCACGTAACTAATATGGCGCGTAACAACTTACGCTCGCGGGGGGGCTTATATATATATATATCTATATATATAAAAATAAGTTGTCTGTCTGTGTGTCTGTCTGTCAGATGACGTCATGTTTCTGTGTCGACTGAAGTCATGAAGTTAGTTGTCGTCATTTTTGCTATGACGGTGACGTCATTAATGGTATTTAAGACATGCGTTCACGGAAAAATGTTTAATTGTAAAATGACTGAAGAACCTACAATGGCAACAGCCGAGGAAGCTGCTCAAAGAGTCTATGCCAAAAAACCTGCTGCTGATAGAGCAAGTAAGAAAAGAAAGCGTGCCGAGGAATCACAAGAACAGCAAGAAAAGAGGCTTGCGGCTGATGGAGAAAGTAAGAACAGAAAGTGTGCCGAGGAATCACAAGAGCAACGTGAATACAGGCTTTCTGCTTCAAGAGATAATGCCAGATTAGGGATGTGCCATTTCCGTCAACGAAGGCGTGTCGAGGAACTGCCAGAGCAACGCGAAACCAGACTTGCTGCTAAAAGAGAAAGTGAAAAAAGAAGGCCTGCCGAGGAATCACAAAAGCAACGTGAAAACAGGCTTGCGGCTTCAAGAGATAATGCCAAAAGAAAGCTTGCCGAGGAATCACAAGAGCAACGGGAAAATTATCGCACGGCATTCAGGTACAGTCCAGTCGATGATTATAGTAGATTTGTTCAAATCGGGACTATGTCTAAAATTGTCCCTACTGCAAGGCCTTGAAATTTAATGGTGAAACAATGGGAATGTGCTGCGCCTCAGGAAAAGTTAAAATTCCTCAACTGGCTGCACCCCAAGAGCCATTGAAGACTTTGCTTACTGGAACTACGTCATAATCTAAGCATTTTTTCTCAAAAATCAGAAAATATAACTCATTTTTCCAAATGACGTCTTTTGGTGCCCAAATCGAAAATCCAGATCAATTTATGCCTACTTTCAAAGTAATAGGGCAAATTTATCATAGAGCAGGGTCCCTTCTACCATTCTCAGGCGAGAATCATAAATTTTTACAATTGCACTTCATCAGGGATAGAAATTTTGAATTGAATGCACGTTGCGAATTTTCTCCTACGTTGAAAGGACAATCGTTTCCCAACTGCAACATATTTTCCACGAACATAATAATTTTGTGTGTCTGTTCAAAACAGCCATCGATGTGATGCTTACTGATACGAATAAAATTTTGATTTCCGCTGACAAAACGCCTCCTGGCCTACATGTGCGTAGATACAATGCTCCAACTATCGGAGAAGTAGCAATTGTTATGGTCAGTGATCAGTTTTTACCTCGAGATATTATTCTTCATAAGCGAAACGCTCAGATGGTAAGAATTTCTGAAACTCATCGATGCTACGATGCCCTACAACATCCTATCAGTTTTTTGGATGGAGCCGGCGGCTATCACTTTAATATTAAATTGATAAATCCAGCCACTAACAAAGATATGAATAAGAAATGCAGTGCAATACATTATTATTCCTATAGACTAATGATTCGGCAGAATGAAGATAATTATATTTTAAAATGCCGTCAATTGTTTCACCAATACATCGTTGATATGTATGCAAAAATTGAATCAGAACGTTTGCTATTTATCCGTCTGAATCAGACCAAGCTCCGCTCTGAACAATACATTCATTTGCGATATGCGGTTGTAAATGACGGTAATTCCACGAACGTTGGAAGATTAACGATTTTACCTTCGTCATATGCTGGCAGTCCATGTCATATGCATGAATATGCTCAAGATGCTACTGCGTATGTTCGTCTCTATGGTCGTCCAAATTTATTTATTACATTTAAATGTAATCAATCTTGGGACGAGATACAGCAGCTTTCACTTCAAGGACAATCGGCGGTTCATAGACATGTCATTACGGCCCGTGTCTTCCGGCAAAAGTTGAAATCACTGATAAACTATATAGTAAAACTTAAAGTGTTTGGGTCAGTACGATGCTGGATGTACTCAGTGGAATGGCAAAAACAAGGATTGCCACACGCACATATACTAATCTAGCTACATTATAAAATTACTTCTAATGAAATTGTTGATGTAATTTCCACTGAAATACCTGATGAAAATGTCGATAAAGGGTTATATGATATTTTTGTAAAAAATAAAATACATGGACCTTGCGGTGCACTGAACGAAAATTGACCATGCATGGCCAAAGGAAGGTGCACAAAGCAATATCCTCGACTTTTAGTACCCAACACAATTACTGGCAATGATGGTTACCCACAATATAGAAGAAGATCTACTGAAGATGGCGGTAAAACAGCAATAATAAAGAAGCGTAACGGTACCACCATCGAAGTAGATAACCAGTGGGTTGTTCCATATTCCCCATTATTATCAAAAACATTTAATGCACACATAAACGTTGAATACTGTAAGTCCGTAAATGCAATCAAATACAAATGTAAAAACGTCAACAAAGGCAGTGACATGGCAGTTTTTGGCTTGCAGTCCGAAATCAAAGATATCGACGAAATCGTACAATATCAGGCTGGAAGATACATAAGCAGTAATGAAGCTGTTTGGCGAATTCTTTTATTTCCGATACATGAACGTAGTCCAGCTGTTGTTCACTTAGCGGTACATTTACAGAATGGTCAACGTGTTTATTTTTCGGGATCCAACGTGCAACAAAGAGCCCTGAATCCACCGGATACAAAGTTAACTGCTTTCTTTTCGCTATGCAAAAATGATTCTTTTGCAAAAAACTGCTGTATACTGAAGTGCCTTCGTATTACACGTGGAATACTAAAAATAAAGTATTTGAACGTCGAAAACAGGGTAAGTCAGTCGACGGCCAGCCTACCATCTTCAAAGATCACCCAAAGATTCACCCCAATCAACATGAATGCTTCTTTCTACGCCTGCTTTTGATGAATGTACCCGATCTGACGTCCTTTGAGTATTTGTGAACTGTAAACGGTACTATACATGGCACTTACCGTAGTGCATGCCAAGCTCTGAATTTATTGGAGAATGACCAACACTGGGATAACTGCACCAATGACGCGTGCGAAACGTCAACTCCAAGTCAAATTCGTGCATTGTTTGGAATCATACTAACAACTTGCTCCCCTTCAGCTCCTACAGATCGAAAATGTCCGAATCGAAAATGCGATTCGGAATGTCCGAATCGAAAATGCGAATCGAAAATGCGAAATCGAAAATGTCCGAAGATATACTCCATCAAAAACGGTTAGAGACGTTAGATATGACTTTTGATTTTACATCAGAAATTTAAAACTACACTTTAGTTATTATTGAAGATTGGTGCGTATGTATGGCAAACAAACCTCTTCGGGATTTGGGAATGCCTTCACCTAATTGTACCGCTGCTGTTTCGACATGTGTAGAATTGGATCGTGAACAAAGTTACAGTATGAGTGATCTATTGTCGTATCTACAAAATAACATTTCCAAGTTAACGTCGGAACAAAAAGACATTTATGATACGATAATGCATTGTGTCGATAACAACGTTGGAGAAATTTTCTTTTTGGATGCTCCAGTAGGCACTGGTAAAACGTTTGTGATAAAACTGATTCTGACATCAATTCGATCAAAAAATGATATAGCGTTGGCAATTGCGTCGTCCGGAACAGCCGCAACGTTGCTGCCTGGTGGAAGAACTGCTCATTCCGCTTTGAAATTGCCTCTGAATTTGCATTCTACAGAAACTCCTACGTGCAATATTTCCAAATCATCTGGGATGGGTAAAGTATTGCAGCAATGCAAACTTATTATTTGGGACGAATGCACAATGGCACACAAAAAATCGCTCGAGGCTCTGGATCAATGTTTGAAAGATTTGCGAGGGAATTCGAAACCCTCTAGCAGCACATTAATATTGCTTGCGGGAGATTTCAGGCAAACATTACCTATAATACCTAGATCAACCCCTGCAGACGAAATGAATGCTTGCCTGAAAAATTCTAATTTATGGGCACACGTAAAAACATTAAAATTAACTACAAATATGCGTGTCCGATTGCAAAACGATGACTCGGGTCAAACATTTTCATATCAAATACTGGCAATTGGAAACGGAAAGCTCCCAGTAGACTCAATTTCAGGACGTATACAGCTACCTGCTGAATTCTATAATTTAGTGACGTCCAAAATGAATTGATTGAAAAAGTATTTCCGAATATTCTAAACAATTATTAAAATAATAAATGACAAAGTGAAAGAGCGATTCTTGCACCCAAAAATATAGACGTCCACGAAATCAACAATATTGTTTTGACCAAGATTCGAGACCAGGCAGTCCTTTACAAGTCAGTCGACACAGTTTTGGAACCAAATGAGGCGGTTAATTATCCATCTGAATTTTTAAATTCCGTGGATCTTTCAGGGTTTCCACCACACGTGCTACAACTAAAAATAGGCGTACCAATAATACTGTTAAGAAACATCAACCCACCAAAGCTTTGCAATGGCACGCGACTTGCCGTAAAAAAACAATGGAAAACGTAATAGAGGCCACAATCTTGACAGGGCCTTCTGAGGGTGAGACTGTTCCTATTCCTCGCATTCCCATTATTCCAACGGATCTGCCTTTTCAATTTAAAAGATTGCAATTCCCAATTCGATTAGCATTTGCAATCACTATCAACAAAGCTCAAGGTCAATCATTAGAAAAATGTGGTATTGATCTTAATACTGATTGTTTTTCCCATGGACAATTGTACGTTGCATGTTCGAGGGTCGGTAAACCTGACAATCTATTTATATGCAGCGACATTTGGACAGCGAAGAATTTTGTATATTCGCAAGTTTTACGCAGTTAATTTGTATTGTATCTATCTATCTATCTATCTAGATAAAAACGAGTTGTGTATTATGCATGTTTGTTTGTTTGTAAAAAGAGCGTTTGCACATGACATCGTTATTAGTACATAAGGCTTTGTATATGCACAGACAATGGGAAAACCAAGAATGTTGTATATTCGCAAGCTTTACGTAGCTCAAAACACATATATAAATCTATCTATATTCACAGGTGGGACACAGGGACACAACTACAATGGCGCGTAACTAATATGGCGCGTAACGACTTACGCGCGCGGATATAATTGTAGTTGTGTCCCTGTGTCCCACCTGTGAATATATATATATATATATATATATATATATATATATATATATATATATATATATATATATATATATATATATACATATATATATATATATATATATATATATATATATATATATATATATATATATATATACTAGCTGTTAAGTCGTTACGCGCCATATTAGTTACGCACCATTGTATTTGTGTCCCTATGTCCCACCTGTGAATATATATATATATATATATATATATATATATATATATATATATATATATATATATATATATATATATATATATATATATATATATATATATATTTATATATATATATATATATATATATATATATATATATATATATATATATATATATATATATATATGTTTTTAACTACGTAAAACTTACGAATATACAACATTCTTTGCTGTCCCATTGTCTGTTCATATAAATAGATTGTCAGGTTTACCGACTCTTGAACATGCAACGCATAATGGTCCATGGGAAAACAATCCGTATTCAGATCTATACCTCATGATTCTATTGATTGCCCTTGAGCTTTGTTGATGGTGATTGCTAATCGACCATTTACTTTGTTGCCGTCGTCATTTATATATCCCCCTGTGCCCCCCGGCGCCCCGTTGTAGTTGTGTTCCTGTGTCCGGGTCCTCATTTATATTCCCTGTGCCCCCGTCGTCATTTGTGTCCACCGTCATAGCAAAAATGACGACAACTAACTTCATGACGCCAGTCGACACAGAAACATGACGTCACCTGATCCACAGACAGACAACTTATTTTTATATATATAGATAGAAATAATTCTAAAATTGTCAGGTAATTTTCTATTTTGAAATAAAAACTAAAAAGTATTGCTCAGACAACATAAATATTTTTGATATTTACATAATAGCTTTAGTGGTTCTGGACTGAAAACTAAATATGCTAATCAAATTGGGAATTGCAATCTTTTAGGTTGAAAAGGCATATCCATTGGAATCATGAGAATGCGTGGAATAAGAAAAGCCTCACCCTCAAAAGGCCCTGTCAAGATTGTTGCCTCTATTATGTTATATCAGACATAACACGTCATTTGTGTCCCGGTGTCCCGGTCTGTAGTTTCGTTAGTTGACAAACATGACGTCAGACGACAAACACCTTCATGACGACATACAGCTCAATCCTTATAATGACGTCAGTCGACAAACATGACGTCAGTCGACAGACAGACAAACAACTTATTTTTATATATATAGATAGAAGATATATATATATATATATATATATATATATATATATATATATATATATATATATATTATATATATATATGTATATATATATATATATATATATATATATATATATATATATATATATGTATATATATATATATATATATATATATATATATATATATAATATATATATATATATATATATATATATATATATATATATATATATACGAGACCAGGCAGTCCTTTACAAGTCAGTCGACACAGTTTTGGAACCAAATGAAGCGGTTAATTATCCATCTGAATTTTTAAATTCCGTGGATCTTTCAGGGTTTCCACCACAACTAAAAATAGGCGTACCAATAATACTTTTAAGAAATATCAACCCACCAAAGCTTTGCAATGGCACATGACTTGCCGTAAAAAAAACAATGGAAAACCTAATAGAGGCCACAATCTTGACATGGCCTTTTGAGGGTGAGGCTGTTCTTATTCCTCGCATTCCCATGATTCCAACGGATCTGCCTTTTCAATTTAAAATATTGCAATTCCCAATTCGATTAGCATTTGCAATCACCATTAAAAAAGCTCAAGGTCAATCATTAGAAAAATGTGGTATAGATCTCAATACTGATTGTTTTTCCCATGGACAATTGTACGTTGCATGTTCGAGGGTCGGTAAACCTGACAATTTATTTATATGCAGCGACAATTGGACATCGAAGAATGTTGTATATTCGCAAGTTTTACGCAGTTAATTTGTATTGTATCTATCTATCTATCTATCTATATAAAAACGAGTTGTGTGTATGCATGTTTGTTTGTTTGTAAAAAGAGCGTTTGCATATGACGTCATTATTAGTACATACGGCTTTGTATATGGACAGACAATGGGAAAGCCAAGAATGTTGTATATTCGCAATTTTTACGTAGTTTGAAACACATATATAAATCTATCTATATTCACAGGTGGGACACAGGGACACAACTACCATGGCGCGTAACTAATATGGCGCGTAACGACTTACGCGCGCGGGGGGGGCTTTGGGGGGGGCGCGAAGCGCCCCACCAACTAGGTGTTGGGGTGGCACGAAGCGCCACCCCACCAGCTAGTAATATATATATATATATATATATATATATATATATATATATATATATATATATATATATATATATATATATATATATATATATATATATATATATATATATATATATATATATATATATATTTATATATATATATATATCTATCTATATAAAAATAAGTTGTCTGTCCGTTACGCCAGATTATATCTTCTATATATATAAAAGAAAACAAACTAAAATGTAAAAACTGGAAATTGCATAAATATTTCGAAATATTTTGACAATAGATTAAATTCGAAAAAAGAAAAATGGTAAAAAACTAAAAAAAAAACTAAAAAGAAAAAACTAAAAAAAAAAATAGAAAAATTAAAAAAAGAAAAAACCTAAAAATAAAAAACGTAAAAAAATAAAAAAGATAAAAAACTAAAAAAAAAACTAAAAAAGCTAAATACCGGGACACAAATGACGACCGGGACACAGGGAATATAAATGACGACCTGCACACAGGGACACAACTACAACGGGGACGCCGGGGGCACAGGGGGATCTATAAATGACGACGGGGACACAGGGAATGTTCGATTAGCAATCACCATCAACAAAGCTCAAGGGCAATCGTTAGAAAAATGCGATATAGATATGAATACGGATTGTATTCCCATGGACAATTATTATGTTGCATGTTCAAGAGTTGATAAACCTGAGAATCTATTTATATGGACACACAATAGGACAGCAAAGAATGTTGTATATTCGCAAGTTTTACTTAGTTAAATCTATATATATAAAAATAAGTTGTCTGTCTGTCTGTGGATCTGTGGATCAGGTGACGTCATGTTTCTGTGTCGGCTGACGTCATGAAATTAGTTGTCGTCATTTTTGTTATGACGATGCTTAGTATATTGTAGAACAGATTAATTTGGTTAATAATATACCATTTAAAACACCAAAATGATCATGCTGGAGTAGTCACTCGGTGAGAGAGGGTGTCAGAACGGAGAATGAAGGTCCCAGGTTCAAATCCTGGTTAGGCTAAAAAAGGTAAAAAACAAAAAACTAAAAAAAAACTGATATAAATGACGACCGGGACACCGGGACAGGGAATGGTCGATTAGCAATCACCATCAACAAAGCTCAAGGGTAATCATTAGAATCATGAGGTATAGATCTGAATACGGATTGTTTTCCCATGGACCATTATATGTTGCATGTTCAAGAGTCGGTAAACCTGACAATCTATTTATATGCACAGACAATGGGACAGCAAAGAATGTTGTATATTCGCAAGTTTTACGTAGTTAAAAACATATATATATATATATATATATATATATATATATATATATATATATATATATATATATATATATATATATATATATATATATCTATATATATAAAAATAAGTTGTCTGTCCGTTACGCTAGATTATATCTTCTATATATATAAAAGAAAACAAACTAGAATGTAAAAACTGGAAATTGCATAAATATTTCGAAATATTTTGACAATATATAAAAGTAATTCGAAAAAGAAAAATGGTAAAAAACTAAAAAAAAACTAAGAGAAAAAACTAAAAAAAAAATTAAAAATTAAAAAAATTAAAAAAAGAAAAAACCTAAAAAGAAAAAACGTAAAAAAATAAAAAAGATAAAAAACTAAAAAAAAACAAAAAAACTAAAAAAAAGAAAAAACTAAAAAAACTGGGAATTGCACAAATATTTCAATATATTTTGACAATAGATTAAAGTAATTCGAAAACCTTAAAACAGATACCCCAAATTTTGAGGTTTAATATAAATTGCTGGAGCTTTAGCTTGCTTGGCACGTAAAGATTTTTCCAAGTGTCAATGTTAGAATGAACATTGACAAATTGAAGAAAACAAATCAATAAAAAGAAGAAACTAAAAAAAAGAAAAAACTAAAAAAGAGAAAAAAAAACTAAAAAAGCTCCCAGGACATAAGTAAAAAAAAAATCTAAAAAAACTAAAAAAATGGTAAAAACTACAAAAAAACTAAAAACTAATAAAAAAACTAAAAAATCTAAAAATCTAAATAAACTAAAAAAGAAAAAAAAGAAAAAAGGAAAAAAATAAAGGAGAAAAACAAAACTAAAAAACGAATGTATATACAGACCGGGACACCGGGATATAAATGACGACCGGGACACAGGGAATATAAATGACGACCGGGACACAGGGACACAACTACAATGGGGACGCCGGGGGGCACAGGGAGATATAAATGACGACCGGGACACCGGGACACAAGGAATATAAATGACGCCCGGGACACTCAAAGAGAAATCACAGACTGGAACACCGGGACACAAATGACGACCGGACACAGGGAATATAAATGACGACCGGGACACAGGGACATAACTACAAAGGGGACGCCGGGGTGCACAGGGGGATATATAAATGACGATGGCGAGTCAGGGAATGGTCGATTAGCAATCACCATCAACAAAGCTCAAGGGCAATCATTAGAATCATGAGGTATAGATCTGAATACGGATTGTTTTCCCATGGACCATTATATGTTGCATGTTCAAGAGTCGGTAAACCTGACAATCTATTTATGTGCACAGACAATGGGACAGCAAAGAATGTTGTATATTCGCAAGTTTTACGTAGTTAAAAACATATATATATATATATATATATATATATATATATATATATATATATATATATATATATATATATATATATATATATATATATATATATATATATATATATATATATATATTCACAGGTGGGACAAAGGGACACAACTACAATGGCGCGTAACTAATATGGCGCGTAACGACTTACGCGCGCGGGGGGGCTTGGGGGGGGCGCGAAGCGCCCCCACCAACTAGGTGTTGGGGTGGCGCGAAGCGCCACCCCAACAGCTAGTATATATATATATCTATATATATAAAAATAAGTTGTTTGTGGGTTATGTCTGTCTGTCTGTCTGTCTGTCTGTCCGCATATGACGTCTGAATTATTAAATCATATACCAATTCAAAAACGAAAGTTGTTCGAGAGGTTCCAGGTTCAAAACCTTACAAAAACTACAAAAAAAAACAAAAAAAAATAAAAAAGCTAGAAAAAGTAAAAAAAAGGTAAAAAACTAAAACCTAAAAAAGAAAAAAAAAACTAAAAACTAACAAAAATAACTAAAAAAAGGGTAAAAACTACAAAACAAACCAAAAACTAAAAAAAACTAAAAAAAGGTAAAAAACTAAAAAAAAACTAAAAACTAAAAAAGAAAAAAAATAAAAAAGGAAAAAACTGAAAAATAAAGGAGAAAAAGAAAACTAAAAAAATAAGAATAAAAATAAAAAACTAAAAAAAAGGGTAAAAACTACAAAAAAAAACTAAAAAGAAAAAAGAAAAAAAAACTAAAAAAGCAAAAAAAGGTAAAAACCAAAAAAAAGGCACAGGGGGATATATAAATGACGACGGGGACACAGAGAAGGTCCGAGGTTCTAGGTCCGACAGGTTCCAGGTTCGAATGTTGACTTTAGCATTAATACAAAAGAAGGAAAAAAAACTAAAAAAAAAGAAAAAAAAAAGAAAAACTAATAAAAAACCAAAAAACTGAAAAAGAAAAAAGACTAAAAAAAAGGAAAAAAACTGACAATTAAAGGAAAAAAAGAAAATTAAAAAAATAAAAATAAAAAAAATAAAAAAGGGAAAAACTACAAAAAAAAATAAAAAGAAAAAAGAAAAAAAAGACGACCGGGACACTCAAAGAGAAATTACAGACTGGGACACCGGGATACAAATGACGACTGGGACGTGTGTGTCGACTGATGTCATGTTTGTGTGTCGACTGACGTCATGTTTGTGTGTTGACTGACGTCATGTTTGTCGACTATAAATGACGACTGGGACACAACTACAACGGGGACGCCGGTGGGGGCACAGGGGGATATATAAATGACGATGGAGACACAGGGAATGTTTGATTAGCAATCACCATCAACAAAACTCAAGTGCAATCATTAGAATAATGAGGTATAGATCTGAATACGGATTGTTGTTCCCATGGACAATTATATGTTGCATGTTCAAGAGTCGTTAAACCTGTAGTGGGACACATGGACACAACTACAATGGCACGTAACTAATATGGCGCGTAACAACTTACGCTCGCGGGGGGGCTTATATATATATATCTATATATATAAAAATAAGTTGTCTGTCTGTGTGTCTGTCTGTCAGATGACGTCATGTTTCTGTGTCGACTGAAGTCATGAAGTTAGTTGTCGTCATTTTTGCTATGACGGTGACGTCATTAATGGTATTTAAGACGGCCGATCACGGAAAAATGTTTAATTGTAAAATGACTGAAGAACCTACAATGGCAACAGCCGAGGAAGCTGCTCAAAGAGTCTATTCCAAAAAACCTGCTGCTGATAGAGCAAGTAAGAAAAGAAAGCGTGCCGAGGAATCACAAGAACAGCAAGAAAACAGGCTTGCAGCTGATAGAGAAAGTAAGAAAAGAAAGCGTGCCGAGGAATCACAAGAACAGCAATAAAACAGGCTTGCGGCTAAAGAACACAAAACCGCGCAGTTAGATGAAAATCCATCTAACTATATATATACATATATATATATATATATATATATATATATATATATATATATATATATATATATATATATATATATATATCTATCTTCTATCTTATAAAAATAAGTTGTCTGTCTGTCTGTGGATGGATCAGGTGACGTCACCTGAAAAAACTGGATCAGGTGACGTCAAAACTGAAAAAACTAAAAAAAGGCAAAAACTACAAAAAAAACTAAAAACTAATAAAAAAAATAAAAAAGCTAAAAAACTAAAAAAACTAAAAAAAGGCAAAAACTACAAAAAAAACTAAAAACAAATAAAAAAGCTAAAAAACTAAAAAAACTAAAAAAAGGCAAAAACTACAAAAAAAACTAAAAACTAATAAAAAAAATAAAAAAGCTAAAAAACTAAAAAAACTAAAAAAACTAAAAAAAGGTAAAAAACTAAAAAAACTAAAAACTAAAAAAAACTAAAAAAAAGGAAAAAAACTGAAAAATAAGCTAAAATAAAGGTAAAAACCAATAAAAAAATAAAAAAAAACTGAAAAAACTAAAAAAAGGCAAAAACTACAAAAAAAACTAAAAACTAATAAAAAAAAATTAAAAAAGCTAAAAAACTAAAAAAACTAAAAAAAGGTAAAAAACTAAAAAAACTAAAAACTAAAAAAAAACTAAAAAAAAGGAAAAAACTGAAAAATAAGCTAAAATAAAGGTAAAAAC
Organism: Artemia franciscana; assembly: GCF_032884065.1. Lineage (NCBI taxonomy): Eukaryota > Metazoa > Arthropoda > Branchiopoda > Anostraca > Artemiidae > Artemia > Artemia franciscana. The sequence goes on from NW_027064231.1 coordinate 16,605, forward strand.
CAATAAAAAACTAAAAAGAAAAAAAGGAAAAAACTAAAAAAAATTTTCATCTAAAAAACTAAAAAAAAATAAAAAAGGTAAAAACTAAAAGAACTAAAAAAGAAAAAAATAAATGACGACACTCAAAGAGAAAGCGACCAGGACAAAAGGAATGTTCGATTAGCAATCAACAAAGCACCGGGACACAGGGAGTATAAATGACGACCAGGACATAAGTAAAAAAAAAATAACAAAACTAAAAAGAAGGTAAAAACTACAAAAAAACTAAAAAGAAAAAAAACTAAAAACTAATAAAAAAACTAAAAAATCTAAAAATTTAAATAAACTAAAAAAGAAAAAAAAGGAAAAAAATAAAGGAGAAAAACAAAACTAAAAAATGAATGTATATACAGACCGGGACACCGGGATACAAATGACGACCGGGACACAGGGAATATAAATGACGACCGGGACACAGGGACACAACTACAACGGGGACACCGGGGGAAACAGGGGGATATAAATGACGACCGGGACACCGGGACAGGGAATGGTCGATTAGCAATCACCATCAACAAAGCTCAAGGGCAATCATTAGAATCATGAGGTATAGATCTGAATACAGATTGTTTTCCCATGGACCATTATATGTTGCATGTTCAAGAGTCGGTAAACCTGACAATCTATTTATATGCAAAGACAATGGGACAGCAAAGAATGTTGTATATTCGCAAGTTTTACGTAGTTAAAACCATATATATATATATATATATATATATATATATATATATATATATATATATATATATATATATATATATATATATATATATATATATCTATCTATATTCACAGGTGAGACATAGGGACACAACTACAATGGCGCGTAACTATTATGGCGCGTAACGACTTACGCGCGCGGGGGGGCTTGGGGGGGGCGCGAAGCGCCCCCACCAACTAGGTGTTGGGGTGGCGCGAAGCGCCACCCCAACAGCTAGTATATATATATATATATATATATATATATATATATATATATATATATATATATATATATATATATATATATATATATATATATATATATAAAAATAAGTTGTCTGTGTGTGGATCTGTGTGTGGATCAGGTGACGTCATGTTTGTCCGCATATGACGTCTGAATTATTTCACACTAATACAAAAGAAGAAAAAAACTAAAAAAGGTAAAAACTACAAAAAAAAACTAAAAAGAAAAAAAAACTAAAAAAGCTAAAAAACTAAAAAAAACTAAAAAAAGGTAAAAATCTAATAACTAAAAAAAAACTGAAAAAAATAAAAAAAGGCAAAAACTACAAAAAAAATAAAAACTAATAAAAAAACTAAAAAACTAAAAAAACTAAAAAAAAATAAAAAAAACTAAAAACTAAAAAAGAAAAAAACTAAAAAAAAGGAAAAAACTGAAAAATAAAAGAGAAAAAGAAAACTAAAAAAATATGAATAAATATATATAAAAATAAGTTGTTTGTGGGTTATGTCTGTCTGTCTGTCTGTCGAGTGACGTCGTGTTTGTCCGCATATGACGTCTGAATTATTTCACACTAATACAAAAGAAGAAAAAAAACTAAAAAAGGTAAAAACTACAAAAAAAACTAAAAAGAAAAAAAACTAAAAAAGCTAAAAAACTAAAAAAAAAACTAAAAAAAAGGTAAAAAACTAAAAACTAAAAAAAAACTGAAAAAACTAAAAAAGGCAAAAACTAAAAAAAAAACTAAAAACTAATAAAAAAACTAAAAAAGCTAAAAAACTAAAAAAAACTAAAAAAACTAAAAAAAGGTAAAAAACAAAAAAAACTAAAAACTAAAAAAGAAAAAACTAAAAAAAAGGAAAAACTGAAAAATAAGAGAAAAAGAAAACTAAAAAAATATTAATAAATATAAAAAATATAAATATAAATATAATATAAATTAGCAATCAACAAAGCACCCAGACACAAATGACGACCGGGACACAGGGAGTATAAATGACGACCAGGACATAAGTAAAAAAAAAAACTAAAAAACTAAAAAAATGGTAAAAACTACAAAAAACTAAAAACTAATAAAAAAACTAAAAAATCTAAAATCTAAATAAACTAAAAAAGAAAAAAAAGAAAAAAGGAAAAAAATAAAGGAGAAAAACAAAACTAAAAAACGAATGTATATACAGACCGGGACACCGGGATACAAATGACGACCGGGACACAAGGGACATAACTACAATGGGGACGCCGGGGGGCACAGGGGGATATAAATGACGACCGGGACACCGGGGACACAAGGAATATAATTGACGCCCGGGACACTCAAAGAGAAATCACAGACTGGAACACCGGGACACAAATGACGACCGGGACACAGGGAATATAAATGACGACCGGGACACAGGGACATAACTACAAAGGGGACGCCGGGTGCACAGGGGGATATATAAATGACGATGGCGACCCAGGGAATGGTCGATTAGTAACTATTATGTAACTATTATGGCGCGTAACGACTTACGCGCGCGGGGGGCTTGGGGGGGGGGGGGGCGCGAAGCACCCCCATCAACTAGGTGTTGGGGTGGCGCGAAGCGCCACCCCAACAGTTAGTATATATATATATATATATATATATATATATATATATATATATATATATATATATATATATATATATATATATATATATATATATATATATATATATATATATATATATATATATATATATATGCTTTCTATAGATCTACGCCAGCTACTTGAATCTAGGGATATGATTTCTGTAATAAAATGTCTAAATAATTTATCCAAGAGGAATTTAATCAAACTTTTCTGGATTGTTAAGAATAATACAGCTCTTGAATATAATTTTAAAGTAATATGTGATACAATTTGCATTCTAACTGAAACAAAATTTGTTTCAAAAAAGAAAAAGTTTGATAAGATTGGTAATAAGGATAACAGATTATATTTACCTATTAATTTTACTTGTAAGCAGATTGAAGATATTAATTTACCAGAAATTTTAAATCAGCGGCATGTGAAACAAGCTCTTCCTAGTAATTTGAATTATAATGATAGTCCAGTTTTAACTTATAAATTTTCAAAAACTATTGGGCAAATTATTTTTAATTATAATTTAATACTTAAAAGATTAGATAGTGATATAAATTGGAAACCGGTTTGTAATTGTAAGCAACTTGGCCCATTCGTAAATCCTACTTACAAACATGTTATAACAGGAGACTTGTCAATAATAAAGCAAGGTGATCTTCAAATTATAATGAATAAAGGGGCTAATTTCCGTCTTTCTCATCGTCTGAAACCATCGAGTGTTCTTGATGGCTTGGAAAATGATTTTGATTTATTTATTGATAGGTGGTGTAAGAAAGAGAATAAAAGTAAAGAGAGTTTTCAAAGTTGGAAGAATTTAATTATTAGTAGAATAAGAAATAAAATATATTCTAATTTAAAAAATAGTAACACTAAATCATTATTTTATAATGCGAAGATTAAACAAGCAATTGCTAATCTACAGAATGAATTTGTAATTGTGCCAGTGGATAAAGCTAATAATAATTTTGCCATAATTTATCAGAAGCTGTATTGTAATATCTTAAAAAGGGAGTTATGAACAACTAATGTTTATGAAAAGGTAAGTTTAGAGGATGAGAATTTAATTGACAAGACTGAAGAAATACTTTTTAAAAATTTTAATATTAAAATAAATGACAATGATAAAAAGTTCCCTTTCCTATATTGGACTGTAAAATTTCATAAGAATCCCCCTAATTCACGCATTGCTGCTACTGACCTCTCTTTAATTTTAAAGGAAATTGTAAATAAACTTAAAACCTATTGTTCTGGTATTTAAAAGTTTTCGAATTTTAATCCATATTGGAGTGTTAATAATTCACTGCAGGTGATAGAGTCTTTAACAATGGTTTCAGCTAAAAGAATTGAGTCTTTCGATTTTGCGACAATGTATACTAATTTATCACTTAATGTAGTGTTAGATAATTTAAAAAACTGTTATCAAAAAATCTTTCCTCTTATCTAGTAAAAGGTTCTTAAAAATAGACACTTATAATGAAAAAGCTATATGGACAAATTGCTTTAATACCACAGTTGACTTAAGATGTTACAGCTTGGATATGATTTTTGAGTTATTAGAATTTGTTTTATACACTACTTATATAAGATTTGGTGGTGATTTGTACAAGCAAATCGTGGGAATTCCCATGGGGGGGAATGCCAGCCAATTTATAGCTGACTTGTTTTTAAGTCAACTAGAATATAAATATATGAATGGATAAGAATAACCCAAATAATTTAAAACATGTTTTGTCACATAATAAAATATATTTAGATGATATTTTGGTCTTAAATTGTAAGGATTTCATTGATATTTCTAAAAATATATATCCATCAGAGCTTACTCTTGAACCTAGTCATGGCGCTGGTCATGAAGATCATTTCTTAGATTTAAATGTTAATATTTGTGATAATAATAAATTAAGTTTTAAAATGTATAATAAAACGGATGATTTTGATTTTGAAGTGATTAGTTTCCCCATTCCCTGAAAGTAATATACACTCAAATATCACATATTCTGCGTTTTTCTCACAGTTACTTCGTTATGCAAGGATTTGTAGTAATTATATTGATTTTAAAAACAGATGTAAAATCTTAAGCCAAAAATTGATATCAAGAGGTTTTTCTGAAAATAAACTAACTTGGCAATTTAAAAAATTTAGTTTTCATTATAACGAACTTTTAAATAAATATCAAAAGAATTATCTGGAAATACTTAAAGAAATTTTCAACTAATTTCGGAGGTTCGACAAATGATGATGCAGCGCCATTTATTTTGAATTGTGTTTCAATCAAATCAATTCAAGTGCTGGTCTATATTAATCACTAATCTAGGTCATTCAAGTGCTGGTCTATATTAATCACTAATCTAGGAAAACAGTCTTCCTTTTCTCCTTCTGTCTTTTTTTTATGTGTTTGTGCTGTTGCATTGGTGATTTCTCTTTTCATGATATATATATATATATATATAATATAAATATATATATATATATATATATTATATATATAATAATATATAGAGCTTTATATAATAATATATAGAGTTTTTTGGCATAGACTCTTTGAGCAGCTTCCTCGGCTGTTGCCATTGTAGGTTCTTCAGTCATTTTACATTAAACATTTTTCCGTGATCGGCTGTCTTAAATACCATTAATGACGTCACCGTCATAGCAAAAATGACGACAACTAACTTCATGACTTCAGTCGACACAGAAACATGACGTCATCTGACAGACAGACACACAGACAGACAACTTATTTTTATATATATAGATATATATATATAAGCCCCCCCGCGAGCGTAAGTTGTTACGCGCCATATTAGTTACGTGCCATTGTAGTTGTGTCCATGTGTCCCACTACAGGTTTAACGACTCTTGAACATGCAACATATAATTGTCCATGGGAACAACAATCCGTATTCAGATCTATACCTCATTATTCTAATGATTGCACTTGAGTTTTGTTGATGGTGATTGCTAATCAAACATTCCCTGTGTCTCCATCGTCATTTATATATCCCCCTGTGCCCCCACCGGCGTCCCCGTTGTAGTTGTGTCCCAGTCGTCATTTATAGTCGACAAACATGACGTCAGTCAACACACAAACATGACGTCAGTCGACACACAAACATGACATCAGTCGACACACACGTCCCAGTCGTCATTTGTATCCCGGTGTCCCAGTCTGTAATTTCTCTTTGAGTGTCCCGGTCGTCTTTTTTTCTTTTTTCTTTTTAATTTTTTTTGTAGTTTTTCCCTTTTTAGTTTTTTTATTTTATTTTTTTAATTTTCTTTTTTTCCTTTAATTGTCAGTTTTTTTCCTTTTTTTAGTCTTTTTTCTTTTTCAGTTTTTTGGTTTTTTATTAGTTTTTATTTTTTTTTTTCTTTTTTTTTAGTTTTTTTTTCTTCTTTTGTATTAATGCTAAAGTCAACATTCGAACCTGGAACCTGTCGGACCTAGAACCTCGGACCTTCTCTGTGTCCCCGTCGTCATTTATATATCCCCCTGTGCCTTTTTTTTGGTTTTTACCTTTTTTTTGCTTTTTTAGTATTTTTTTTCTTTTTTCTTTTTAGTTTTTTTTTTGTAGTTTTTACCCTTTTTTTTAGTTTTTATTTTTATTCTTATTTTGAATACTGAACTAACTAAACTGAAAAGCAAACTGAAACTAAAAATGTAGAAACTGGTAATTGCATAAATATTTCTATATATATTGACAATAGATTAAAGTAATTCGAAAACCTTATAACAGATATTTATAATTTTGAGTTTTATTATAAATTGTCGAGTGTTTGCATGCTTGGTACGTAAAAATTTTTTCTAAACATCAATGTTAGAATGACACGTAGAAATCTATTAATGTTTAAGTTTAAAATGACTGATGAACTTACAATGGCAAAAGCCGATGAAGATGCTCAAAGAGTCTATGCCAAAAAACTTGCTGCTGATAGAGAAAGTCAACTACAACGGGACGCCGGGGGCACAGGGAGATATATAAATGACGACGGCAACAAAGGAAATGGTCGATTAGCAATCACAATCAACAAAGCTCAAGGGCAATCAATAGAATCATGAGGTATAGATCTGAATACGGATTGTTTTCCCATGGACCATTAAGCGTTGCATCTTCAAGAGTCGGTAAACCTGACAATCTATAAAAACTACAAAAAAACTAAAACTAATAAAAAAAATAAAAAAGCTAAAAAACTAAAAAAACTAAAAAAAAACTAAAAAAGGTAAAAAACTAAAAAAAACTAAAAACTAAAAAAAAATAAAAAAAAGGAAAAAAACTGAAAAATAAGCTAAAATAAAGGTAAAAACCAATAAAAAACTAAAAAAAAAATGAAAAAAACTAAAAAAAGGCAAAAAACTACAAAAAAAACTAAATACTAATAAAAAAAGTAAAAAACTAAAAAAAACTAAAAAAACTAAAAAAAGGTAAAAAACTAAAAAAAATAAAAAATAAAAAAAAAACTAAAAAAAAGGAAAAAACTGAAAAATAAACTAAAATAAAGGTAAAAACCAATAAAAAAACTAAAAAGAAAAAAAGGAAAAAACTAAAAAAAATTTTCATCTAAAAAACTAAAAAAACTAAAAAAGGTAAAAACTAAAAGAACTAAAAAAGGAAAAAAATAAATGACGACACTCAAAGAGAAAGCGACCAGGACAAAAGGAATGTTCGATTAGCAATCAACAAAGCACCGGGACACAGGGAGTATAAATGACGACCAGACATAAGTAAAAAAAAAAACTAACAAAACTAAAAAGAAGGTAAAAACTACAAAAAAAAAGAAAAAAAACTAAAAACTAATAAAAAAACTAAAAAATCTAAAAATCTAAATAAACTAAAAAAGAAAAAAAAAGGAAAAAAACAAAGGAGAAAAACAAAACTAAAAAACGAATGTATATACAGACCGGGACACCGGGATACAAATGACGACCGGGACACAGGGAATATAAATGACGACCGGGACACAGGGACACAACTACAACGGGGACACCGGGGGAAACAGGGGGATATAAATGACGACCGGGACACCGGGACAGGGAATGGTCGATTAGCAATCACCATCAACAAAGCTCAAGGGCATCATTAGAATCATGAGGTATAGATCTGAATACAGATTGTTTTCCCATGGACCATTATATGTTGCATGTTCAGAGTCGGTAAACCTGACAATCTATTTATATGCAAAGACAATGGGGACAGCAAGAATGTTGTATTTTCGCAAGTTTTACGTAGTTAAAACCATATATATATATATATATATATATATATATATATATATATATATATATATATATATATATATATAAATATATATATATATAATATATATATATATATATATATATATATATATATATATAAATATATATACTCTAGCTGTTGGGGTGGCGCTTCGCGCCACCCCAACACCTAGTTGGTGGGGGCGCTTCGCGCCCCCCCCAAGCCCCCCCGCGCGCGTAAGTCGTTACGGCGCCATAATAGTTACGCGCCATTGTAGTTGTGTCCCTATGTCCCACCTGTGAATATAGATATATATATATATATATGGTTTTAAACTACGTAAAACTTGCGAATATACAACATTCTTTGCTGTCCCATTGTCTTTGCATATAAATAGATTGTCAGGTTATCCCCTGTTTCCCCCGGTGTCCCCGTTGTAGTTGTGTCCCTGTGTCCCGGTCGTCATTTATATTCCCTGTGTCCCGGGTCCCGGTCATCATTTGTATCCCGGTGTCCCGGTCTGTATATACATTCGTTTTTTAGTTTTGTTTTTCTCCTTTATTTTTTTCCTTTTTTTTTCTTTTTTAGCTTATTTAGATTTTTAGATTTTTTAGTTTTTTTTATTAGTTTTTAGTTTTTATTTCTTTTTAGTTTTTTTGTCCCGGTCGTCATTTATATCCCCCTGTTTCCCCCGGTGTCCCCGTTGTAGTTGTGTCCCTGTGTCCCGGTCGTTATTTATATTCCCTGTGTCCCGGTCGTTCATTTGTATCCCGGTGTACCGGTCTGTATATACATTCGTTTTTTAGTTTTGTTTTTCTCCTTTATTTTTTTCCTTTTTTTTTCTTTTTTAGTTTATTTAGATTTTTAGATTTTTTAGTTTTTTTATTAGTTTTTAGTTTTTTTTTTCTTTTTAGTTTTTTTTGTAGTTTTTACCTTCTTTTAGTTTTGTTAATTTTTTTTTTTACTTGTGTCCTGGTCGTCATTTATACTCCCTGTGTCCCGTTGCTTTGTTGATTGCTAATCGAACATTCCTTTTGTCCTGGTCGCTTTCCTCTTTGAGTGTCGTCATTTATTTTTTTCTTTTTTAGTTCTTTTAGTTTTTACCTTTTTTAGTTTTTTTTTAGTTTTTAGTTTTTTTAGTTTTTTACCTTTTTTTAGTTTTTTTAGTTTTTTAGCTTTTTTATTTTTTTTTTATTAGTTTTTAGTTTTTTTGTAGTTTTTGCCTTTTTTTTTAGTTTTTTGTCCTGGTCGCTTTCTCTTTGAGTGTCGTCATTTATTAGTTTTTTCCTTTTTTTTTTTAGTTTTTTATTGGTTTTTACCTTTATTTTAGCTTATTTTTCAGTTTTTTTCCTTTTTTTAGTTTTTTTTTATTTTTTATTTTTTTAGTTTTTTACCTTTTTTTAGTTTTTTTAGTTTTTTTAGTTTTTTAGCTTTTTTTACTTTTTTTATTAGTTTTTAGTTTTTTTTTGTAGTTTTTTGCCTTTTTTTAGTTTTTTTCAGTTTTTTTTTTTAGTTTTTTATTGGTTTTTACCTTTATAGTTTTTTAGTTTTTTAGCTTTTTTATTTTTTTATTAGTTTTTAGTTTTTTTTTGTAGTTTTTTGCCTTTTTTTAGTTTTTTCAGTTTGACGTCACCTAATCCAGTTTTTTCAGGTGACGTCACCTGACACATCCATCCACACATCCATCCATCCATCCATCCACAGACAACTTATTTTTATATATATAGATATATATATATATATACTAGCTGTTGGGGTGGCGCTTCGCGCCACCCCAACACCTAGTTGGTGGGGGGCGCTTCGCGCCCCCCCCAAGCCCCCCCGCGCGCGTAAGTCGTTACGCGCCATAATAGTTACGCGCCATTGTAGTTGTGTCCCTATGTCCCACCTGTGAATATAGATATATATATATATATATGGTTTTAACTACGTAAAACTTGCGAATATACAACATTCTTTGCTGTCCCATTGTCTTTGCATATAAATAGATTGTCAGGTTATCCCCCTGTTTCCCCCGGTGTCCCCGTTGTAGTTGTGTCCCTGTGTCCCGGTCGTCATTTATATTCCCTGTGTCCCGGGTCCCGGTCATCATTTGTATCCCGGTGTCCCGTCTGTATATACATTCGTTTTTTAGTTTTGTTTTTCTCCTTTATTTTTTTTCCTTTTTTTTTCTTTTTTAGCTTATTTAGATTTTTAGATTTTTTAGTTTTTTTTATTAGTTTTTAGTTTTTATTTCTTTTTAGTTTTTTGTCCCGGTCGTCATTTATATCCCCCTGTTTCCCCCGGTGTCCCCGTTGTAGTTTTGTCCCTGTGTCCCGGTCGTTATTTATATTCCCTGTGTCCCGGTCGTCATTTGTATCCCGGTGTACCGGTCTGTATATACATTCGTTTTTTAGTTTTGTTTTTCTCCTTTATTTTTTTCCTTTTTTTTTCTTTTTTAGTTTATTTAGATTTTTAGATTTTTTAGTTTTTTTATTAGTTTTTTAGTTTTTTTTTCTTTTTAGTTTTTTTTGTAGTTTTTACCTTCTTTTTAGTTTTGTTAATTTTTATTTTTACTTGTGTCCTGGTCGTCATTTATACTCCCTGTGTCCCGGTGCTTTGTTGATTGCTAATCGAACATTCCTTTTGTCCTGGTCGCTTTCTCTTTGAGTGTCGTCATTTATTTTTTCTTTTTTAGTTCTTTTAGTTTTTACCTTTTTTAGTTTTTTTTTAGTTTTTAGTTTTTTTTAGTTTGTGTCGTCATTTATTAGTTTTTTTTTCCTTTTTTTTTTTAGTTTTTTATTGGTTTTTACCATTTATTTTAGCTTATTTTTCAGTTTTTTCCTTTTTTTTAGTTTTTTTTTATTTTTTATTTTTTTTAGTTTTTTACCTTTTTTTAGTTTTTTTAGTTTTTTTAGTTTTTTAGCTTTTTTACTT
>NW_027064232.1:0-27317 GCF_032884065.1 Artemia franciscana
AATTACCCTCGAAAACTTAAACTTTTGAAATAGGAAAAGAGCCTTTAATCACATTCTTTACCATATGCAATCATAAAATAGTCTAATATCTTCATTTTTTCAACATACGTAGCTATTACCCTCAAAAACAAAAACTTTTGACATAGGAAAAGAGCCTTTAATCACATTCGTTAACATTTGCAATTATAAAATAGTCTAATATCTTCATTTTTTCAACATACGTAGCTATTACCCTCGAAAACTAAAACTTTTGACATAGGAAAAGAGCCTTTAATCACATTCTTTACCATTTGCAATCATAAAATAGTCTAATATCTTCATTTTTTCACATACGTGGCTATTACCCTCGAAAACTAAAACTTTTGACATAGGAAAAGAGCCTTTAATCACATTCGTTACTATTTGCAATTATAAAATAGTCTAATATCTTCATTTTTTCAACATACGTAGCTATTACCCTCGAAAACTAAAACTTTTGACATAGGAAAAGAGCCTTTAATAACATTCTTTACCATTTGCAATCATAAAATAGTCTAATATCTTCATTTTTCCAACATACGTAGCTATTACCCTCGAAAACGAAATTTTTTGAAATAGGAAAAGAGCCTTTAATCACATTCTTTACTATTTGCAATCATAAAATAGTCTAATATCTTCATTTTTTCAACATACGTAGCTGTTACCCTCGAAAAATAAAACTTTTGACATAGGAAAAGAGCCTTTAATCACATTCTTTACCATGTGCAATCATAAAATAGTCTATTTTATCTATAATATCTAAAAATATCTAAAAATATCTAATCTAGAAATCTATCTTATCTAAAAATAGTCTATAATATCTTCATTTTTTCAACATACGTAGCTATTACCCTCGAAAACTAAAACTTTTGCCATAGGAAAAGAGCCTTTAAGCACTTTCTTTACCATGTGCAATCATAAAATAGTCTAATATCTTCATTTTTTCAACATACGTAGCTATTACCCTCGAAAACTAAAACTTTTGAAATAGGAAAAGAGCCTTTAAGCACTTTCTTTACCATGTGCAATCATAAAGTAGTCTAATATCTTCATTTTTTCAACATACGTAGCTATTACCCTCGAAAACTAAAACTTTTGACATAGGAAAAGAGCCTTTAATCAGATTCGTTACCATTTGCAATTATAAAATAGTCTAATATCTTCATTTTTCCAACATACGTAGCTATTACCCTCGAAAACTAAAACTTTTGAAATAGGAAAAGAGCCTTTAAGCACTTTCTTTACCATGTGCAATCATAAAATAGTCTAATATCTTCATTTTTCCAACATACGTTGCTATTACCCTCGAAAACTAAAACTTTTGCCATAGGAAAAGAGCCTTTAAGCACATTCTTTACCATTTTCAATCATAAAATAGTCTAATATCTTCATTTTTTCAACATACGTAGCTATTACCCTCGAAAACTAAAACTTTTGCCATAGGAAAAGAGCCTTTAAGCACATTCTTTACCATTTGCAGTTATAAAATAGTCTAATATCTTCATTTTTTCAACATACGTAGCTATTACCCTCGAAAACTAAAACTTTTGCCATAGGAAAAGAGCCTTTAAGCACTTTCTTTACCATGTGCAATCATAAAATAGTCTAATATCTTCATTTTTCCAACATACGTAGCTATTACCCTCGAAAACTAAAACTTTTGCCATAGGAAAAGAGCCTTTAAGCACATTCTTTACCATGTGCAATCATAAAATAGTCTAATATCTTCATTTTTCCAACATACGTAGCTATTACCCTCGAAAACTAAAACTTTTGAAATAGGAAAAGAGCCTTTAATCACATTCTTTACCATTTGCAATCATAAAATAGTCTAATATCTTCATTTTTTCAACATACGTAGCTATTACCCTCGAAAACTAAAACTTTTGACATAGGAAAAGAGCCTTTAATCAGATTCGTTACCATTTGCAATTATAAAATAGACTAATATCTTCATTTTTTCAACATACGTAGCTATTACCCTCGAAAACTCAAACTTTTGACATAGGAAAAGAGCCTTTAATCACATTCTTTACCATGTGCAATCATAAAATAGTCTAATATCTTCATTTTTCCAACATACGTAGCTATTACCCTCGAAAAGTTAAACTTTTGAAATAGGAAAAGAGCCTTTAATCACATTCTTTACCATGAGCAATCATAAAATAGTCTAATATCTTCATTTTTTCAACATACGTAGCTACTACCCTCGAAAACTAAAACTTTTGACATAGGAAAAGAGCCATTAATCACATTCGTTAACATTTGCAATTATAAAATAGTCTAATATCTTCATTTTTTCAACATACGTAGCTATTACCCTCGAAAACTAAAACTTTTGACATAGGAAAAGAGCCTTTAATCACATTCTTTACCATTTGCAATCATAAAATAGTCTAATATCTTCATTTTTCCAACATACGTAGCTATTACCCTCGAAAACGAAAACTTTTGAAATAGGAAAAGAGCCTTTAATCACATTCTTTACCATTTGCAATCATAAAATAGTCTAATATCTTCATTTTTTCAACATACGTAGCTGTTACCCTCGAAAAATAAAACTTTTGACATAGGAAAAGAGCCTTTAATCACATTCTTTACCATGTGCAATCATAAAATAGTCTATTTTATCTATAATATCTAAAAATATCTAAAAATATCTAATCTAAAAATCTATCTTATCTAAAAATAGTCTATAATATCTTCATTTTTTCAACATACGTAGCTATTACCCTCGAAAACTAAAACTTTTGCCATAGGAAAAGAGCCTTTAAGCACTTTCTTTACCATGTGCAATCATAAAATAGTCTAATATCTTCATTTTTTCAACATACGTAGCTATTACCCTCGAAAACTAAAACTTTTGAAATAGGAAAAGAGCCTTTAAGCACTTTCTTTACCATGTGCAATCATAAAATAGTCTAATATCTTCATTTTTTCAACATACGTAGCTATTACCCTCGAAAACTAAAACTTTTGACATAGGAAAAGAGCCTTTAATCAGATTCGTTACCATTTGCAATTATAAAATAGTCTAATATCTTCATTTTTCCAACATACGTAGCTATTACCCTCGAAAACTAAAACTTTTGAAATAGGAAAAGAGCCTTTAAGCACTTTCTTTACCATGTGCAATCATAAAATAGTCTGATATCTTCATTTTTCCAACAAACGTTGCTATTACCCTCGAAAACTAAAACTTTTGCCATAGGAAAAGAGCCTTTAAGCACATTCTTTACCATTTTCAATCATAAAATAGTCTAATATCTTCATTTTTTCAACATACGTAGCTATTACCCTCGAAAACTAAAACTTTTGCCATAGGAAAAGAGCCTTTAAGCACATTCTTTACCATTTGCAATTATAAAATAGTCTAATATCTTCATTTTTTCAACATACGTAGCTATTACCCTCGAAAACTAAAACTTTTGCCATAGGAAAAGAGCCTTTAAGCACTTTCTTTACCATGTGCAATCATAAAATAGTCTAATATCTTCATTTTTCCAACATACGTAGCTATTACCCTCGAAAACTAAAATTTTTGCCATAGGAAAAGAGCCTTTAAGCACATTCTTTACCATGTGCAATCATAAAATAGTCTAATATCTTCATTTTTCCAACATACGTAGCTATTACCCTCGAAAACTAAAACTTTTGAAATAGGAAAAGAGCCTTTAATCACATTCTTTACCATTTGCAATCATAAAATAGTCTAATATCTTCATTTTTTCAACATACGTAGCTATTACCCTCGAAAACTAAAACTTTTGACATAGGAAAAGAGCCTTTAATCAGATTCGTTACCATTTGCAATTATAAAATAGTCTGATATCTTCATTTTTTCAACATACGTAGCTATTACCCTCGAAAACTAAAACTTTTGACATAGGAAAAGAGCCTTTAATCACATTCTTTACCATGTGCAATCATAAAATAGTCTAATATGTTCATTTTTCCAACATACGTAGCTATTACCCTCGAAAACGAAAACTTTTGAAATAGGAAAAGAGCCTTTAATCACATTCTTTACCATTTGCAATCATAAAATAGTCTAATATCTTCATTTTTCCAACATACGTAGCTATTACCCTCGAAAACTAAAACTTTTGACATAGGAAAAGAGCCTTTAATCACATTCTTTACCATGTGCAATCTTAAAATAGTCTAATATCTTCATTTTTCCAACATACGTAGCTATTACCCTCGAAAACTAAAACTTTTGACATAGGAAAAGAGCCTTTAATCACATTCTTTACCATTTGCAATCATAAAATAGTCTAATATCTTCATTTTTCCAACATACGTAGCTATTACCCTCGAAAACTAAAACTTTTGACATAGGAAAAGAGCCTTTAATCACATTCGTTACCATTTGCAATTATAAAATAGTCTAATATCTTCATTTTTTCAACATACGTAGCTATTACCCTCGAAAACTAAAACTTTTGACATAGGAAAAGAGCCTTTAATTACATTCTTTACCATTCGTAATCATAAAATAGTCTAATATCTTCATTTTTTCAACATACATAGCTATAACCCCCGAAAACTAAAACTTTTGACATAGGAAAAGAGCCTTTAATCACATTCTTTACCATTTGCAATCATAAATAAGTCTAATATCTTCATTTTTTCAACATACGTAGCTATTAACCTCGAAAACTAAAACTTTTGAAATAGGAAAAGAGCCTTTAATCACATTCTTTACCATGTGCAATCATAAAATAGGCTAATATCTTCATTTTTTCAACATACGTTGCTATTACGTATTAGCTATTAAAACTAAAACTTTTGACATAGGAAAAGAGCCTTTAATCACATTCGTTACCATTTGCAATGAAGATATTAGACTATTTTATGATTGCACATGGTAAAGAATGTGATTAAAGGCTCTTTTCCTATTTCAAAAGTTTAAGTTTTCGAGGGTAATAGCTACGTATGTTGGAAAAATGAAGATATTAGACTATTTTATGATTGCACATGGTAAAGAATGTGATTAAAGGCTCTTTTCCTATTTCAAAAGTTTAAGTTTTCGAGGGTAATAGCTACGTATGTTGGAAAAATGAAGATATTAGACTATTTTATGATTGCACATGGTAAAGAATGTGATTAAAGGCTCTTTTCCTATGTCAAAAGTTTTAGTTTTCGAGGGTAATAGCTACGTATGTTGAAAAAATGAAGATATTAGACTACCACATTCTTTACCATTTGCAATCATAAAATAGTCTAATATCTTCATTTTTTCAACATACGTAGCTATTACCCTCGAAAACTAAAACTTTTGAAATAGGAAAAGAGCCTTTAAGCACTTTCTTTACCATTTGCAATTATAAAATAGTCTAATATCTTCATTTTTTCAACATACGTAGCTATTACCCTCGAAAACTAAAACTTTTGACATAGGAAAAGAGCCTTTAATCACATTCTTTACCATTTGCAATCATAAAATAGTCTAATATCTTCATTTTTTCAACATACGTAGCTATTACCCTCGAAAACTAAAACTTTTGACATAGGAAAAGAGCCTTTAATCACATTGTTTACCATTTGCAATCATAAAATAGTCTAATATCTTCATTTTTTCAACATACGTAGCTATTACCCTCGAAAACGAAAACTTTTGACATAGGAAAAGAGCCTTTAATCACATTCTTTACCATTTGCAATCATAAAATAGTCTAATATCTTCATTTTTCCAACATACGTAGCTATTACCCTCGAAAACTAAAACTTTTGACATAGGAAAAGAACCTTTAAGCACATTCTTTACCATTTGCAATCATAAAAAACTCTAATATCTTCATTTTTTCAACATACGTACCTATTATCCTCGAAAACTAAAATTTTTGACATAGGAAAAGAGCCTTTAATCACATTCTTTACCATTTGCAATCATAAAATAGTCTAATATCTTCATTTTTCCAACATACGTAGCTATTACCCTCGAAAACTTAAGCTTTTGAAATAGGAAAAGAGCCTTTAATCACATTCTTTACCATGTGCAATCATAAAATAGGCTAATATCTTCATTTTTTCAACATACGTTGCTATTACGTATTAGCTATTAAAACTAAAACTTTTGACATAGGAAAAGAGCCTTTAATCACATTCGTTACCATTTGCAATCATAAAATAGTCTAATATCTTCATTTTTTCAACATACGTAGCTATTACCCTTGAAAACTAAAACTTTTGACATAGGAAAAGAGCCTTTAATCACATTCTTTACCATGTGCAATCATAAAATAGTCTAATATCTTCATTTTTCCAACATACGTAGCTATTACCCTCGAAAACGAAAACTTTTGAAATAGGAAAAGAGCCTTTAATCACATTCTTTACCATTTGCAATCATAAAATAGTCTAATATCTTCATTTTTTCAACATACTTAGCTATTACCCTCGAAAACTAAAACTTTTGACATGGGAAAAGAGCCTTTAATCACATTCTTTACCATTCGTAATCATAAAATAGTCTAATATCTTCATTTTTTCAACATACGTAGCTATAACCCCCGAAAACTAAAACTTTTGACATAGGAAAAGAGCCTTTAAATACATTCTTTACCATGTGCAATCATAAAATAGTCTAATATCTTCATTTTTTTCAACATACGTAGCTATTACCCTCAAAAACTAAAACTTTTGACATAGGAAAAGAGCCTTTAATCACATTCTTTACCATTTGCAATCATAAAATAGTCTAATATCTTCATTTTTCCAACATACGTAGCTATTACCCTCGAAAACTAAAACTTTTGACATAGGAAAAGAGCCTTTAATCACATTCTTTACCATGTGCAATCATAAAATAGTCTAATATCTTCATTTTTCCAACATACGTAGCTATTACCCTCGAAAACTAAAACTTTTGACATAGGAAAAGAGCCTTTAATCACATTCGTTACCACTTGCAATTATAAAATAGTCTAATATCTTCATTTTTTCAACATACGTAGCTATTACCCTCGAAAACTAAAACTTTTGACATAGGAAAAGAGCCTTTAATCACATTCTTTACCATTTGCAATCATAAAATAGTCTAATATCTTCATTTTTTCAACATACGTAGCTATTACCCTCGAAAACTAAAACTTTTGACATAGGAAAAGAGCCTTTAATCACATTCGTTACCATTTGCAATTATAAAATAGTCTAATATCTTCATTTTTTCAACATACGTAGCTATTACCCTCAAAAACTAAAACTTTTGAAATAGGAAAAGAGCCTTTAATCACATTCTTTACCATTTGCAATCATAAAATAGTCAAATATCTTCATTTTTTCAACATACGTAGCTATTACCCTCGAAAACTAAAACTTTTGACATAGGAAAAGAGCCTTTAATCACATTCGTTACCATTTGCAATTATAAAATAGTCTAATATCTTCATTTTTTCAACATACGTAGCTATTACCCTCGAAAACTAAAACTTTTGACATAGGAAAAGAGCCTTTAATCACATTCTTTACCATTTGCAATCATAAAATAGTCTAATATCTTCATTTTTCCAACATACGTAGCTATTACCCTCGAAAACTAAAACTTTTGACATAGGAAAAGAACCTTTAAGCACATTCTTTACCATGTGCAATCATAAAAAACTCTAATATCTTCATTTTTTCAACATACGTACCTATTATCCTCGAAAACTAAAATTTTTGACATAGGAAAAGAGCCTTTAATCACATTCTTTACCATTTGCAATCATAAAATAGTCTAATATCTTCATTTTTCCAACATACGTAGCTATTACCCTCGAAAACTTAAGCTTTTGAAATAGGAAAAGAGCCATTAATCACATTCTTTACCATGTGCAATCATAAAATAGGCTAATATCTTCATTTTTTCAACATACGTTGCTATTACGTATTAGCTATTAAAACTAAAACTTGAAAAAATTAGCTATTAGTAGCTATTACCCTCGAAAACTAAAACTTTTGAAATAGGAAAAGAGCCTTTAAGCACTTTCTTTACCATGTGCAATCATAAAATAGTCTAATATCTTCATTTTTTCAACATACGTAGCTATTACCCTCGAAAAATAAAACTTTTGACATAGGAAAAGAGCCTTTAATCACATTCGTTACCATTTGCAATTATAAAATAGTCTAATATCTTCATTTTTTCAACATACGTAGCTATTACCCTCGAAAACTAAAACTTTTTAAATAGGAAAAGAGCCTTTAATCACATTCTTTACCCTTTGCAATCATAAAATAGTCTAATATCTTCATTTTTTCAACATACGTAGCTATTACCCTCAAAAACTAAAACTTTTGACATAGGAAAAGAGCCTTTAATCACATTCTTTACCATTTGCAATCATAAAATAGTCTAATATCTTCATTTTCCCAACATACGTAGCTATTACCCTCGAAAACTAAAACTTTTGACATAGGAAAAGAGCCTTTAATCACATTCTTTACCATGTGCAATCATAAAATAGTCTAATATCTTCATTTTTCCAACATACGTAGCTATTACCCTCGAAAACTAAAACTTTTGACATAGGAAAAGAGCCTTTAATATCATTCGTTACCACTTGCAATTATAAAATAGTCTAATATCTTCATTTTTTCAACATACGAAGCTATTACCCTCGAAAACTAAAACTTCTGACATAGGAAAAGAGCCTTTAATCACATTCTTTACCATTTGCAATCATAAAATAGTCTAATATCTTCATTTTTTCTACATACGTAGCTATTACCCTCGAAAACTAAAACTTTTGAAACAGGAAAAGAGCCTTTAAGCACTTTCTTTACCATGTGCGATCATAAAATAGTCTAATATCTTCATTTTTCCAACATACGTAGCTATTACCCTCGAAAACGAAAACTTTTGAAATAGGAAAAGAGCCTTTAAGCACTTTCTTTACCATGTGCAATCATAAAATAGTCTAATATCTTCATTTTTCCAATATACGTAGCTATTACCCTCAAAAACTAAAACTTTTGAAATAGGAAAAGAGCCTTTAATCACATTCTTTACCATTTGCAATCATAAAATAGTCAAATATCTTCATTTTTTCAACATACGTAGCTATTACCCTCGAAAACTAAAACTTTTGACATAGGAAAAGAGCCTTTAATCACATTCGTTACCATTTGCAATTATAAAATAGTCTAATATCTTCATTTTTTCAACATACGTAGCTATTACCCTCGAAAACTAAAACTTTTGACATAGGAAAAGAGCCTTTAATCACATTCTTTACCATTTGCAATCATAAAAAAGTCTAATATCTTCATTTTTCCAACATACGTAGCTATTACCCTCGAAAACTAAAACTTTTGAAATAGGAAAAGAGCCTTTAAGCACTTTCTTTACCATGTGCAATCATAAAATAGTCTAATATCTTCATTTTTCCAACATACGTAGCTATTACCCTCGAAAACTAAAACTTTTGACATAGGAAAAGAGCCTTTAATCACATTCTTTACCATGTGCAATCATAAAATAGTCTAATATCTTCATTTTTCCAACATACGTAGCTATTACCCTCGAAAACTAAAACTTTTGACATAGGAAAAGAGCCTTTAATCACATTCGTTACCATTTGCAATTATAAAATAGTCTAATATCTTCAATTTTTCAACATACTTAGCAATTACCCTCGAAAACTAAAACTTTTGACATAGGAAAAGAGCCTTTAATCACATTCGTTACCATTTGCAATTATAAAATAGTCTAATATCTTCATTTTTTCAACATACGTAGCTATTACCCTCGAAAACTAAAACTTTTTAAATAGGAAAAGAGCCTTTAATCACATTCTTTACCCTTTGCAATCATAAAATAGTCTAATATCTTCATTTTTTCAACATACGTAGCTATTACCCTCAAAAACTAAAACTTTTGACATAGGAAAAGAGCCTTTAATCACATTCTTTACCATTTGCAATCATAAAATAGTCTAATATCTTCATTTTCCCAACATACGTAGCTATTACCCTCGAAAACTAAAACTTTTGAAATAGGAAAAGAGCCTTTAAGCACTTTCATTACCATGTGCAATTATAAAATAGTCCAATATCTTCATTTTTCCAACATACGTAGCTATTACCCTCGAAAACTTAAACTTTTGAAATAGGAAAAGAGCCTTTAATCACATTCTTTACCATGTGCAATCATAAAATAGTCTAATATCTTCATTTTTTCAACATACGTAGCTATTACCCTCGAAAACTAAAACTTTTGAAATAGGAAAAGAGCCTTTAAGCACTTTCTTTACCATGTGCAATCATAAAATAGTCTAATATCTTCATTTTTTCAACATACGTAGCTATTACCCTCGAAAAATAAAACTTTTGACATAGGAAAAGAGCCTTTAATATCATTCGTTACCATTTGCAATTATAAAATAGTCTAATATCTTCATTTTTTCAACATACGTAGCTATTACCCTCGAAAACTAAAACTTTTGAAATAGGAAAAGAGCCTTTAATCACATTCTTTACCCTTTGCAATCATAAAATAGTCTAATATCTTCATTTTTTCAACATACGTAGCTATTACCCTCAAAAACTAAAACTTTTGACATAGGAAAAGAGCCTTTAATCACATTCTTTACCATTTGCAATCATAAAATAGTCTAATATCTTCATTTTCCCAACATACGTAGCTATTACCCTCGAAAACTAAAACTTTTGACATAGGAAAAGAGCCTTTAATCACATTCTTTACCATGTGCAATCATAAAATAGTCTAATATCTTCATTTTTCCAACATACGTAGCTATTACCCTCGAAAACTAAAACTTTTGACATAGGAAAAGAGCCTTTAATCACATTCGTTACCACTTGCAATTATAAAATAGTCTAATATCTTCATTTTTTCAACATACGTAGCTATTACCCTCGAAAACTAAAACTTTTGACATAGGAAAAGAGCCTTTAATCACATTCTTTACCATTTGCAATCATAAAATAGTCTAATATCTTCATTTTTTCAACATACGTAGCTATTACCCTCGAAAACTAAAACTTTTGAAACAGGAAAAGAGCCTTTAAGCACTTTCTTTACCATGTGCGATCATAAAATAGTCTAATATCTTCATTTTTCCAACATACGTAGCTATTACCCTCGAAAACGAAAACTTTTGAAATATGAAAAGAGCCTTTAAGCACTTTCTTTACCATGTGCAATCATAAAATAGTCTAATATCTTCATTTTTCCAACATACGTAGCTATTACCCTCAAAAACTAAAACTTTTGAAATAGGAAAAGAGCCTTTAATCACATTCTTTACCATTTGCAATCATAAAATAGTCAAATATCTTCATTTTTTCAACATACGTAGCTATTACCCTCGAAAACTAAAACTTTTGACCTAGGAAAAGAGCCTTTAATCACATTCGTTACCATTTGCAATTATAAAATAGTCTAATATCTTCATTTTTTCAACATACGTAGCTATTACCCTCGAAAACTAAAACTTTTGACATAGGGAAAGAGCCTTTAATCACATTCTTTACCCTTTGCAATCATAAAATAGTCTAATATCTTCATTTTTTCAACCTACGTAGCTATTACCCTCGAAAACTAAAACTTTTGACATAGGAAAAGAGCCTTTAATCACATTCTTTACCATTTGCAATCATAAAATAGTCTAATATCTTCATTTTTTCAACATACGTAGCTATTACCCTCGAAAACTAAAACTTTTGACATAGGAAAAGAGCCTTTAATCACATTCTTTACCATTTGCAATCATAAAATAGTCTAATATTTTCATTTTTTCAACATACGTAGCTATTACCCTCGAAAACTAAAACTTTTGACATAGGAAAAGAGCCTTTAATCACATTCTTTACCCTTTGCAATCATAAAATAGTCTAATATCTTCATTTTTTCAACATACGTAGCTATTACCCTCAAAAACTAAAACTTTTGACATAGGAAAAGAGCCTTTAATCACATTCTTTACCTTTTGCAATCATAAAATAGTCTAATATCTTCATTTTTCCAACATACGTAGCTATTACCCTCGAAAACTAAAACTTTTGACATAGGAAAAGAGCCTTTAATCACATTCTTTACCATGTGCAATCATAAAATAGTCTGATATCTTCATTTTTCCAACATACGTAGCTATTACCCTCGAAAACTAAATCTTTTGACATAGGAAAAGAGCCTTTAATCACATTCGTTACCACTTGCAATTATAAAATAGTCTAATATCTTCATTTTTTCAACATACGTAGCTATTACCCTCGAAAACTAAAACTTTTGACATAGGAAAAGAGCCTTTAATCACATTCTTTACCATTTGCAATCATAAAATAGTCTAATATCTTCATTTTTTCAACATACGTAGCTATTACCCTCGAAAACTAAAACTTTTGAAACAGGAAAAGAGCCTTTAAGCACTTTCTTTACCATGTGCTATCATAAAATAGTCTAATATCTTCATTTTTTCAACATACGTAGCTATTTTCTCGAAAACTAAAACTTTTGACATAAGAAAAGAGCCTTTAATCACATTCTTTACCATGTGCAATCATAAAATAGTCTAATATCTTCATTTTTTCAACATACGTAGCTATTACCCTCGAAAACTAAAACTTTTGACATAGGAAAAGAGCCTTTAATCAAATTCGTTACCATTTGCAATCATAAAATAGTCTAATATCTTCATTTTTTCAACATACGTAGCTATTACCCTCGAAAACTAAAACTTTTGACATAGGAAAAGAGCCTTTAATCACATTCTTTACCATTTGCAATCATAAAATGGTCTAATATTTTCATTTTTTCAACATACGTAGCTATTACCCTCGAAAACTAAAACTTTTGACATAGGAATTGAGCCTTTAATCACATTCTTTACCATGTGCAATCATAAAATAGTCTAATATCTTCATTTTTCCAACATACGTAGCTATTACCCTCGAAAACGAAAACTTTTGAAATAGGAAAAGAGCCTTTAATCACATTCTATACCATTTGCAATCATAAAATAGTCTAATATCTTCATTTTTTCAACATACGTAGCTATTACCCTCGAAAACTAAAACTTTTGAAATAGGAAAAGAGCCTTTAAGCACTTTCTTTACCATTTGCAATCATAAAATAGTCTAATATCTTCATTTTTTCAACATACGTAGCTATTACCCTCGAAAAGTAAAACTTTTGACATAGGAAAAGAGCCTTTAATCACATTCGTTACCATTTGCAATTATAAAATAGTCTAATATCTTCATTTTTTCAACATACGTAGCTATTACCCTCGAAAACTAAAACTTTTGAAATAGGAAAAGAGCCTTTAAGCACATTCTTTACCATTTGCAATCATAAAATAGTCTAATATCTTCATTTTTTCAACACACGTAGCTATTACCCTCGAAAACTAAAACTTTTGAAATAGGAAAAGAGCCTTTAAGCACTTTCTTTACCATGTGCAATCATAAAATAGTCTAATATCTTCATTTTTTCAACATACGTAGCTAATACCCTCGAAAACTAAAACTTTTGAAATAGGAAAAGAGCCTTTAAGCACTTTCTTTACCATGTGCAATCATAAAATAGTCTAATATCTTCATTTTTTCCAACATACGTAGCTATTACCCTCGAAAACTAAAACTTTTGAAATAGGAAAAGAGCCTTTAAGCACTTTCTTTACCATGTGCAATCATAAAATAGTCTAATATCTTCATTTTTTCAACATACTTAGCTATTACCCTCGAAAACTAAAACTTTTGACATAGGAAAAGAGCCTTTAATCACATTCGTTACCATTTGCAATTATAAGATAGTCTAATATCTTCATTTTTTCAACATACGTAGCTATTACCCTCGAAAACTAAAACTTTTGAAATAGGAAAAGAGCCTTTAATCACATTCTTTACCATTTGCAATCATAAAATAGTCTAATATCTTCATTTTTTCAACATACGTAGCTATTACCCTCGAAAACTAAAACTTTTGAAATAGGAAAAGAGCCTTTAAGCACTTTCTTTACCATGTGCAATCATAAAATAGTCTAATATCTTCATTTTTCCCACATACGTAGCTATTACGCTCGAAAACTAAAACTTTTGACATAGGAAAAGAGCCTTTAATCACATTCGTTACCACTTGCAATTATAAAATAGTCTAATATCTTCATTTTTTCAACATACGTAGCTATTACACTCGAAAACTAAAACTTTTGACATAGGAAAAGAGCCTTTAATCACATTCTTTACCATTTGCAATCATAAAATAGTCTAATATCTTCATTTTTTCAACATACGTAGCTATTACCCTCGAAAACTAAAACTTTTGAAATAGGAAAAGAGCCTTTAAGCACTTTCTTTACCATGTGCAATCATAAAATAGTCTAATATCTTCATTTTTTCAACATACGTAGCTATTACCCTCGAAAACTAAAACTTTTGACATAGGAAAAGAGCCTTTAATCACATTCTTTACCATGTGCAATCATAAAATAGTCTAATATCTTCATTTTTCCAACATACGTAGCTATTACCCTCGAAAACGAAAACTTTTGAAATAGGAAAAGGGCCTTTAATCACATTCTTTACCATTTGCAATCATAAAATAGTCTAATATCTTCATTTTTTCAACATACGTAGCTATTACCCTCGAAAACTAAAACTTTTGACATAGGAAAAGAGCCTTTAATCACATTCTGTACCATTTGTAATCATAAAATAGTCTAATATCTTCATTTTTTCAACATACGTAGCTATTACCCTCAAAACTAAAACTTTTGACATAGGAAAAGAGCCTTTAATCACATTCTTTACCATTTGCAATCATAAAATAGTCTAATATCTTCATTTTTTCAACATACGTAGCTATTACCCTCGAAAACTAAAACTTTTGACATAGGAAAAGAGCCTTTAATCACATTCTTTACCATGTGCAATCATAAAATAGTCTAATATCTTCATTTTTTCAACATACGTAGCTATTACCCTCGAAAACTAAAACTTTTGAAATAGGAAAAGAGCCTTTAATCACATTCTTTACCATGTGCAATCATAAAATAGTCTAATATCTTCATTTTTCCAACATACGTAGCTATTACCCTCGAAAACGAAAACTTTTGAAATAGGAAAAGAGCCTTTAATCACATTCTTTACCATTTGCAATCATAAAATAGTCTAATATCTTCATTTTTTCAACATACGTAGCTATTACCCTCGAAAACTAAAACTTTTGACATAGGAAAAGAGCCTTTAATCACATTCTTTACCATTTGCAATCATAAAATAGTCTAATATCTTCATTTTTTCAACATACGTAGCTATTACCCTCGAAAACTAAAACTTTTGACATAGGAAAAGAGCCTTTAATCACATTCTTTACCATTTGCAATCATAAAATAGTCTAATATCTTCATTTTTTCAACATACGTAGCTATTACCCTCGAAAACTAAAACTTTTGACATAGGAAAAGAGCCTTTAATCACATTCTTTACCATGTGCAATCATAAAATAGTCTAATATCTTCATTTTTCCAACATACGTAGCTATTACCCTCGAAAACTAAAACTTTTGAAATAGGAAAAGAGCCTTTAATCACTTTCTTTACCATGTGCAATCATAAAATAGTCTAATATCTTCATTTTTTCAACATACGTAGCTATTACCCTCGAAAACTAAAACTTTTGAAATAGGAAAAGAGCCTTTAAGCACATTCTTTACCATTTGCAATCATAAAATAGTCTAATATCTTCATTTTTTCAACATACGTAGCTATTACCCTCGAAAACTAAAACTTTTGAAATAGGAAAAGAGCCTTTAAGCACATTCTTTACCATTTGCAATCATAAAATAGTCTAATATCTTCATTTTTTCAACACACGTAGCTATTACCCTCGAAAACTAAAACTTTTGAAATAGGAAAAGAGCCTTTAAGCACATTCTTTACCATGTGCAATCATAAAATAGTCTAATATCTTCATTTTTTCAAACATACGTAGCTATTACCCTCGAAAACTAAAACTTTTGAAATAGGAAAAGAGCCTTTAAGCACTTTCTTTACCATGTGCAATCATAAAATAGTCTAATATCTTCATTTTTTCAACATACGTAGCTATTACCCTCGAAAACTAAAACTTTTGAAATAGGAAAAGAGCCTTTAAGCACTTTCTTTACCATGTGCAATCATAAAATAGTCTAATATCTTCATTTTTTCAACATACGTAGCTATTACCCTCGAAAACTAAAACTTTTGACATAGGAAAAGAGCCTTTAATCACATTCTTTACCATTTGCAATCATAAAATAGTCTAATATCTTCATTTTTTCAACATACGTAGCTATTACCCTCGAAAACTAAAACTTTTGAAATAGGAAAAGAGCCTTTAATCACATTCTTTACCATGTGCAATCATAAAATAGTCTAATATCTTCATTTTTTCAACATACGTAGCTATTACCCTCGAAAACTAAAACTTTTGAAATAGGAAAAGAGCCTTTAATCACATTCTTTACCATGTGCAATCATAAAATAGTCTAATATCTTCATTTTTCCAACATACGTAGCTATTACCCTCGAAAACTAAAACTTTTGACATAGGAAAAGAGCCTTTAATCACATTCTTTACCATGTGCAATCATAAAATAGTCTAATATCTTCATTTTTCCAACATACGTAGCTATTACCCTCGAAAACTAAAACTTTTGACATAGGAAAAGAGCCTTTAATCACATTCTTTACCATGTGCAATCATAAAATAGTCTAATATCTTCATTTTTTCAACATACGTAGCTATTACCCTCGAAAACTAAAACTTTTGACATAGGAAAAGAGCCTTTAATCACATTCTTTACCATGTGCAATCATAAAATAGTCTAATATCTTCATTTTTCCAACATACGTAGCTATTACCCTCGAAAACTAAAACTTTTGAAATAGGAAAAGAGCCTTTAATCACATTCTTTACCATGTGCAATCATAAAATAGTCTAATATCTTCATTTTTCCAACATACGTAGCTATTACCCTCGAAAACTAAAACTTTTGAAATAGGAAAAGAGCCTTTAATCACATTCTTTACCATTTGCAATCATAAAATAGTCTAATATCTTCATTTTTCCAACATACGTAGCTATTACCCTCGAAAACTAAAACTTTTGAAATAGGAAAAGAGCCTTTAATCACATTCTTTACCATTTGCAATCATAAAATAGTCTAATATCTTCATTTTTTCAACATACGTAGCTATTACCCTCGAAAACTAAAACTTTTGAAATAGGAAAAGAGCCTTTAAGCACTTTCTTTACCATGTGCAATCATAAAATAGTCTAATATCTTCATTTTTCCAACATACGTAGCTATTACCCTCGAAAACTAAAACTTTTGAAATAGGAAAAGAGCCTTTAAGCACTTTCTTTACCATGTGCAATCATAAAATAGTCTAATATCTTCATTTTTCCAACATACGTAGCTATTACCCTCGAAAACTAAAACTTTTGACATAGGAAAAGAGCCTTTAATCACATTCTTTACCATGTGCAATCATAAAATAGTCTAATATCTTCATTTTTTCAACATACGTAGCTATTACCCTCGAAAACTAAAACTTTTGAAATAGGAAAAGAGCCTTTAAGCACTTTCTTTACCATGTGCAATCATAAAATAGTCTAATATCTTCATTTTTCCAACATACGTAGCTATTACCCTCGAAAACTAAAACTTTTGAAATAGGAAAAGAGCCTTTAAGCACTTTCTTTACCATGTGCAATCATAAAATAGTCTAATATCTTCATTTTTCCAACATACGTAGCTATTACCCTCGAAAACTAAAACTTTTGACATAGGAAAAGAGCCTTTAATCACATTCTTTACCATGTGCAATCATAAAATAGTCTAATATCTTCATTTTTCCAACATACGTAGCTATTACCCTCGAAAACTAAAACTTTTGACATAGGAAAAGAGCCTTTAATCACATTCTTTACCATGTGCAATCATAAAATAGTCTAATATCTTCATTTTTTCAACATACGTAGCTATTACCCTCAAAAACTAAAACTTTTGACATAGGAAAAGAGCCTTTAATCACATTCTTTACCATGTGCAATCATAAAATAGTCTAATATCTTCATTTTTCCAACATACGTAGCTATTACCCTCGAAAACTAAAACTTTTGACATAGGAAAAGAGCCTTTAATCACATTCTTTACCATGTGCAATCATAAAATAGTCTAATATCTTCATTTTTCCAACATACGTAGCTATTACCCTCGAAAACTAAAACTTTTGAAATAGGAAAAGAGCCTTTAATCACATTCTTTACCATGTGCAATCATAAAATAGTCTAATATCTTCATTTTTCCAACATACGTAGCTATTACCCTCGAAAACTAAAACTTTTGACATAGGAAAAGAGCCTTTAATCACATTCTTTACCATGTGCAATCATAAAATAGTCTAATATCTTCATTTTTCCAACATACGTAGCTATTACCCTCGAAAACTAAAACTTTTGAAATAGGAAAAGAGCCTTTAAGCACTTTCTTTACCATGTGCAATCATAAAATAGTCTAATATCTTCATTTTTCCAACATACGTAGCTATTACCCTCGAAAACTAAAACTTTTGAAATAGGAAAAGAGCCTTTAAGCACTTTCTTTACCATGTGCAATCATAAAATAGTCTAATATCTTCATTTTTCCAACATACGTAGCTATTACCCTCGAAAACTAAAACTTTTGACATAGGAAAAGAGCCTTTAATCACATTCTTTACCATGTGCAATCATAAAATAGTCTAATATCTTCATTTTTCCAACATACGTAGCTATTACCCTCGAAAACTAAAACTTTTGACATAGGAAAAGAGCCTTTAATCACATTCTTTACCATGTGCAATCATAAAATAGTCTAATATCTTCATTTTTCCAACATACGTAGCTATTACCCTCGAAAACTAAAACTTTTGAAATAGGAAAAGAGCCTTTAATCACATTCTTTACCATGTGCAATCATAAAATAGTCTAATATCTTCATTTTTCCAACATACGTAGCTATTACCCTCGAAAACTAAAACTTTTGACATAGGAAAAGAGCCTTTAATCACATTCTTTACCATGTGCAATCATAAAATAGTCTAATATCTTCATTTTTCCAACATACGTAGCTATTACCCTCGAAAACTAAAACTTTTGACATAGGAAAAGAGCCTTTAATCACATTCTTTACCATGTGCAATCATAAAATAGTCTAATATCTTCATTTTTTCAACATACGTAGCTATTACCCTCGAAAACTAAAACTTTTGAAATAGGAAAAGAGCCTTTAATCACATTCTTTACCATGTGCAATCATAAAATAGTCTAATATCTTCATTTTTCCAACATACGTAGCTATTACCCTCGAAAACTAAAACTTTTGAAATAGGAAAAGAGCCTTTAATCACATTCTTTACCATGTGCAATCATAAAATAGTCTAATATCTTCATTTTTCCAACATACGTAGCTATTACCCTCGAAAACTAAAACTTTTGACATAGGAAAAGAGCCTTTAATCACATTCTTTACCATGTGCAATCATAAAATAGTCTAATATCTTCATTTTTTCAACATACGTAGCTATTACCCTCGAAAACTAAAACTTTTGACATAGGAAAAGAGCCTTTAATCACATTCTTTACCATGTGCAATCATAAAATAGTCTAATATCTTCATTTTTCCAACATACGTAGCTATTACCCTCGAAAACTAAAACTTTTGAAATAGGAAAAGAGCCTTTAATCACATTCTTTACCATGTGCAATCATAAAATAGTCTAATATCTTCATTTTTCCAACATACGTAGCTATTACCCTCGAAAACTAAAACTTTTGAAATAGGAAAAGAGCCTTTAATCACATTCTTTACCATGTGCAATCATAAAATAGTCTAATATCTTCATTTTTTCAACATACGTAGCTATTACCCTCGAAAACTAAAACTTTTGAAATAGGAAAAGAGCCTTTAAGCACATTCTTTACCATGTGCAATCATAAAATAGTCTAATATCTTCATTTTTTCAACATACGTAGCTATTACCCTCGAAAACTAAAACTTTTGAAATAGGAAAAGAGCCTTTAAGCACTTTCTTTACCATGTGCAATCATAAAATAGTCTAATATCTTCATTTTTTCAACATACGTAGCTATTACCCTCGAAAACTAAAACTTTTGAAATAGGAAAAGAGCCTTTAAGCACTTTCTTTACCATGTGCAATCATAAAATAGTCTAATATCTTCATTTTTTCAACATACGTAGCTATTACCCTCGAAAACTAAAACTTTTGAAATAGGAAAAGAGCCTTTAAGCACTTTCTTTACCATGTGCAATCATAAAATAGTCTAATATCTTCATTTTTTCAACATACGTAGCTATTACCCTCGAAAACTAAAACTTTTGACATAGGAAAAGAGCCTTTAATCACATTCTTTACCATGTGCAATCATAAAATAGTCTAATATCTTCATTTTTTCAACATACGTAGCTATTACCCTCGAAAACTAAAACTTTTGAAATAGGAAAAGAGCCTTTAATCACATTCTTTACCATGTGCAATCATAAAATAGTCTAATATCTTCATTTTTCCAACATACGTAGCTATTACCCTCGAAAACTAAAACTTTTGAAATAGGAAAAGAGCCTTTAATCACATTCTTTACCATTTGCAATCATAAAATAGTCTAATATCTTCATTTTTTCAACATACGTAGCTATTACCCTCGAAAACTAAAACTTTTGACATAGGAAAAGAGCCTTTAATCACATTCTTTACCATTTGCAATCATAAAATAGTCTAATATCTTCATTTTTTCAACATACGTAGCTATTACCCTCGAAAACTAAAACTTTTGACATAGGAAAAGAGCCTTTAATCACATTCTTTACCATGTGCAATCATAAAATAGTCTAATATCTTCATTTTTCCAACATACGTAGCTATTACCCTCGAAAACTAAAACTTTTGAAATAGGAAAAGAGCCTTTAATCACATTCTTTACCATTTGCAATCATAAAATAGTCTAATATCTTCATTTTTCCAACATACGTAGCTATTACCCTCGAAAACTAAAACTTTTGACATAGGAAAAGAGCCTTTAATCACATTCTTTACCATTTGCAATCATAAAATAGTCTAATATCTTCATTTTTTCAACATACGTAGCTATTACCCTCGAAAACTAAAACTTTTGAAATAGGAAAAGAGCCTTTAAGCACTTTCTTTACCATGTGCAATCATAAAATAGTCTAATATCTTCATTTTTTCAACATACGTAGCTATTACCCTCGAAAACTAAAACTTTTGACATAGGAAAAGAGCCTTTAATCACATTCTTTACCATTTGCAATCATAAAATAGTCTAATATCTTCATTTTTTCAACATACGTAGCTATTACCCTCGAAAACTAAAACTTTTGACATAGGAAAAGAGCCTTTAATCACATTCTTTACCATTTGCAATCATAAAATAGTCTAATATCTTCATTTTTTCAACATACGTAGCTATTACCCTCGAAAACTAAAACTTTTGAAATAGGAAAAGAGCCTTTAAGCACATTCTTTACCATGTGCAATCATAAAATAGTCTAATATCTTCATTTTTTCAACATACGTAGCTATTACCCTCGAAAACTAAAACTTTTGAAATAGGAAAAGAGCCTTTAAGCACATTCTTTACCATGTGCAATCATAAAATAGTCTAATATCTTCATTTTTCCAACATACGTAGCTATTACCCTCGAAAACTAAAACTTTTGAAATAGGAAAAGAGCCTTTAATCACATTCTTTACCATGTGCAATCATAAAATAGTCTAATATCTTCATTTTTTCAACATACGTAGCTATTACCCTCGAAAACTAAAACTTTTGAAATAGGAAAAGAGCCTTTAATCACATTCTTTACCATTTGCAATCATAAAATAGTCTAATATCTTCATTTTTTCAACATACGTAGCTATTACCCTCGAAAACTAAAACTTTTGAAATAGGAAAAGAGCCTTTAAGCACTTTCTTTACCATGTGCAATCATAAAATAGTCTAATATCTTCATTTTTTCAACATACGTAGCTATTACCCTCGAAAACTAAAACTTTTGAAATAGGAAAAGAGCCTTTAAGCACTTTCTTTACCATGTGCAATCATAAAATAGTCTAATATCTTCATTTTTTCAACATACGTAGCTATTACCCTCGAAAACTAAAACTTTTGAAATAGGAAAAGAGCCTTTAAGCACATTCTTTACCATGTGCAATCATAAAATAGTCTAATATCTTCATTTTTTCAACATACGTAGCTATTACCCTCGAAAACTAAAACTTTTGAAATAGGAAAAGAGCCTTTAAGCACATTCTTTACCATTTGCAATCATAAAATAGTCTAATATCTTCATTTTTTCAACATACGTAGCTATTACCCTCGAAAACTAAAACTTTTGAAATAGGAAAAGAGCCTTTAAGCACTTTCTTTACCATGTGCAATCATAAAATAGTCTAATATCTTCATTTTTTCAACATACGTAGCTATTACCCTCGAAAACTAAAACTTTTGAAATAGGAAAAGAGCCTTTAAGCACTTTCTTTACCATGAATCATAAAATAGTCTAATATCTTCATTTTTTCAACATACGTAGCTATTACCCTCGAAAACTAAAACTTTTGAAATAGGAAAAGAGCCTTTAATCACATTCTTTACCATTTGCAATCATAAAATAGTCTAATATCTTCATTTTTTCAACATACGTAGCTATTACCCTCGAAAACTAAAACTTTTGACATAGGAAAAGAGCCTTTAATCACATTCTTTACCATGTGCAATCATAAAATAGTCTAATATCTTCATTTTTTCAACATACGTAGCTATTACCCTCGAAAACTAAAACTTTTGACATAGGAAAAGAGCCTTTAATCACATTCTTTACCATGTGCAATCATAAAATAGTCTAATATCTTCATTTTTCCAACATACGTAGCTATTACCCTCGAAAACGAAAACTTTTGAAATAGGAAAAGAGCCTTTAATCACATTCTTTACCATTTGCAATCATAAAATAGTCTAATATCTTCATTTTTCAACATACGTAGCTATTACCCTCGAAAACTAAAACTTTTGACATAGGAAAAGAGCCTTTAATCACATTCTTTACCATTTGCAATCATAAAATAGTCTAATATCTTCATTTTTTCAACATACGTAGCTATTACCCTCGAAAACTAAAACTTTTGAAATAGGAAAAGAGCCTTTAATCACATTCTTTACCATGTGC
Organism: Artemia franciscana; assembly: GCF_032884065.1. NCBI lineage: Eukaryota > Metazoa > Arthropoda > Branchiopoda > Anostraca > Artemiidae > Artemia > Artemia franciscana. Next base: position 23,255 of record NW_027064232.1, read on the forward strand.
AATCATAAAATAGTCTAATATCTTCATTTTTCCAACATACGTAGCTATTACCCTCGAAAACTAAAACTTTTGAAATAGGAAAAGAGCCTTTAAGCACTTTCTTTACCATGTGCAATCATAAAATAGTCTAATATCTTCATTTTTCCAACATACGTAGCTATTACCCTCGAAAACTAAAACTTTTGACATAGGAAAAGAGCCTTTAATCACATTCTTTACCATGTGCAATCATAAAATAGTCTAATATCTTCATTTTTTCAACATACGTAGCTATTACCCTCGAAAACTAAAACTTTTGAAATAGGAAAAGAGCCTTTAAGCACATTCTTTACCATGTGCAATCATAAAATAGTCTAATATCTTCATTTTTCCAACATACGTAGCACTTTCTTTACCATGTGCAATCATAAAATAGTCTAATATCTTCATTTTTTCAACATACGTAGCTATTACCCTCGAAAACTAAAACTTTTGACATAGGAAAAGAGCCTTTAATCACATTCTTTACCATGTGCAATCATAAAATAGTCTAATATCTTCATTTTTTCAACATACGTAGCTATTACCCTCGAAAACTAAAACTTTTGAAATAGGAAAAGAGCCTTTAATCACATTCTTTACCATGTGCAATCATAAAATAGTCTAATATCTTCATTTTTTCAACATACGTAGCTATTACCCTCGAAAACTAAAACTTTTGAAATAGGAAAAGAGCCTTTAAGCACTTTCTTTACCATGTGCAATCATAAAATAGTCTAATATCTTCATTTTTTCAACATACGTAGCTATTACCCTCGAAAACTAAAACTTTTGACATAGGAAAAGAGCCTTTAATCACATTCTTTACCATGTGCAATCATAAAATAGTCTAATATCTTCATTTTTTCAACATACGTAGCTATTACCCTCGAAAACTAAAACTTTTGAAATAGGAAAAGAGCCTTTAAGCACATTCTTTACCATGTGCAATCATAAAATAGTCTAATATCTTCATTTTTTCAACATACGTAGCTATTACCCTCGAAAACTAAAACTTTTGAAATAGGAAAAGAGCCTTTAATCACATTCTTTACCATGTGCAATCATAAAATAGTCTAATATCTTCATTTTTTCAACATACGTAGCTATTACCCTCGAAAACTAAAACTTTTGAAATAGGAAAAGAGCCTTTAATCACATTCTTTACCATGTGCAATCATAAAATAGTCTAATATCTTCATTTTTTCCAACATACGTAGCTATTACCCTCGAAAACTAAAACTTTTGAAATAGGAAAAGAGCCTTTAATCACATTCTTTACCATGTGCAATCATAAAATAGTCTAATATCTTCATTTTTTCAACATACGTAGCTATTACCCTCGAAAACTAAAACTTTTGACATAGGAAAAGAGCCTTTAATCACATTCTTACCATTTGCAATCATAAAATAGTCTAATATCTTCATTTTTTCAACATACGTAGCTATTACCCTCGAAAACTAAAACTTTTGACATAGGAAAAGAGCCTTTAATCACATTCTTTACCATTTGCAATCATAAAATAGTCTAATATCTTCATTTTTTCAACATACGTAGCTATTACCCTCGAAAACTAAAACTTTTGAAATAGGAAAAGAGCCTTTAAGCACTTTCTTTACCATGTGCAATCATAAAATAGTCTAATATCTTCATTTTTCCAACATACGTAGCTATTACCCTCGAAAACTAAAACTTTTGAAATAGGAAAAGAGCCTTTAATCACATTCTTTACCATTGCAATCATAAAATAGTCTAATATCTTCATTTTTTCAACATACGTAGCTATTACCCTCGAAAACTAAAACTTTTGACATAGGAAAAGAGCCTTTAATCACATTCTTTACCATGTGCAATCATAAAATAGTCTAATATCTTCATTTTTTCAACATACGTAGCTATTACCCTCGAAAACTAAAACTTTTGACATAGGAAAAGAGCCTTTAATCACATTCTTTACCATGTGCAATCATAAAATAGTCTAATATCTTCATTTTTTCAACATACGTAGCTATTACCCTCGAAAACTAAAACTTTTGACATAGGAAAAGAGCCTTTAATCACATTCTTTACCATGTGCAATCATAAAATAGTCTAATATCTTCATTTTTCCAACATACGTAGCTATTACCCTCGAAAACTAAAACTTTTGAAATAGGAAAAGAGCCTTTAATCACATTCTTTACCATGTGCAATCATAAAATAGTCTAATATCTTCATTTTTTCAACATACGTAGCTATTACCCTCGAAAACTAAAACTTTTGAAATAGGAAAAGAGCCTTTAAGCACTTTCTTTACCATGTGCAATCATAAAATAGTCTAATATCTTCATTTTTTCAACATACGTAGCTATTACCCTCGAAAACTAAAACTTTTGAAATAGGAAAAGAGCCTTTAAGCACTTTCTTTACCATGTGCAATCATAAAATAGTCTAATATCTTCATTTTTTCAACATACGTAGCTATTACCCTCGAAAACTAAAACTTTTGACATAGGAAAAGAGCCTTTAATCACATTCTTTACCATTGCAATCATAAAATAGTCTAATATCTTCATTTTTTCAACATACGTAGCTATTACCCTCGAAAACTAAAACTTTTGAAATAGGAAAAGAGCCTTTAATCACATTCTTTACCATGTGCAATCATAAAATAGTCTAATATCTTCATTTTTTCAACATACGTAGCTATTACCCTCGAAAACTAAAACTTTTGAAATAGGAAAAGAGCCTTTAATCACATTCTTTACCATGTGCAATCATAAAATAGTCTAATATCTTCATTTTTTCAACATACGTAGCTATTACCCTCGAAAACTAAAACTTTTGAAATAGGAAAAGAGCCTTTAAGCACATTCTTACCATGTGCAATTCATAAAATAGTCTAATATCTTCATTTTTTCAACACACGTAGCTATTACCCTCGAAAACTAAAACTTTTGAAATAGGAAAAGAGCCTTTAAGCACATTCTTTACCATTTGCAATCATAAAATAGTCTAATATCTTCATTTTTTCAACACACGTAGCTATTACCCTCGAAAACTAAAACTTTTGAAATAGGAAAAGAGCCTTTAAGCACTTTCTTTACCATGTGCAATCATAAAATAGTCTAATATCTTCATTTTTTCAACATACGTAGCTAATACCCTCGAAAACTAAAACTTTTGAAATAGGAAAAGAGCCTTTAAGCACTTTCTTTACCATGTGCAATCATAAAATAGTCTAATATCTTCATTTTTTCCAACATACGTAGCTATTACCCTCGAAAACTAAAACTTTTGAAATAGGAAAAGAGCCTTTAAGCACTTTCTTTACCATGTGCAATCATAAAATAGTCTAATATCTTCATTTTTTCAACATACTTAGCTATTACCCTCGAAAACTAAAACTTTTGACATAGGAAAAGAGCCTTTAATCACATTCGTTACCATTTGCAATTATAAGATAGTCTAATATCTTCATTTTTTCAACATACGTAGCTATTACCCTCGAAAACTAAAACTTTTGAAATAGGAAAAGAGCCTTTAATCACATTCTTTACCATTTGCAATCATAAAATAGTCTAATATCTTCATTTTTTCAACATACGTAGCTATTACCCTCGAAAACTAAAACTTTTGAAATAGGAAAAGAGCCTTTAAGCACTTTCTTTACCATGTGCAATCATAAAATAGTCTAATATCTTCATTTTTCCAACATACGTAGCTATTACGCTCGAAAACTAAAACTTTTGACATAGGAAAAGAGCCTTTAATCACATTCGTTACCACTTGCAATTATAAAATAGTCTAATATCTTCATTTTTTCAACATACGTAGCTATTACACTCGAAAACTAAAACTTTTGACATAGGAAAAGAGCCTTTAATCACATTCTTTACCATTTGCAATCATAAAATAGTCTAATATCTTCATTTTTTCAACATACGTAGCTATTACCCTCGAAAACTAAAACTTTTGAAATAGGAAAAGAGCCTTTAAGCACTTTCTTTACCATGTGCAATCATAAAATAGTCTAATATCTTCATTTTTTCAACATACGTAGCT
>NW_027064233.1:0-27320 GCF_032884065.1 Artemia franciscana
TCAGCCGTAGGCGATCTATCAAACTTCGCGACATTGATCACTTTTTTCCACTGGCTAGGAGACTTAGGAAATTCAGCACCATTGTACCTAATTTTTCGAAGATAGCGTTTAAAATCAAGTTTTGTTTTTTGTTTAATATCGAAAACATTACCCCTTAACGGGCGGCCGCAAGCTATCCAAATTTTTAGCCACAACTTAGCCCGATTTTTTTATTGTTTTGAGCTCTGGGTCATTCTTCCAAATTAAACTTCTTGTTTTTGTTCTAAAGCGACATAGGGGAACAGCTACTTCTTCAGACCTCTTTAAGCACGATACAATGTGGCTATAATAAATATTAAGCTGAATTCTGGCTTGTGGGGACCCAACGCTTGTACACAACAGATTAAAAGGGACTTTAATCGTTGATAGAAGGCTAACAAGCGTAGAAAAATAAAGAGGCCAGTCAGCTTTGTTCCATTCTCTTTTAGAAATCCATTTTCTAGAATTGGGACGAAGGTTCTTCTCCGCAGTAGCATTAAGGGTAACAGTGAGGGATAGGGGGGAGATGGTCGTAATCAAGCTCATCCTGATCAACATGGACTTCGCCACAGATGAGACCAGAAGAAACGATACAATGGTCAATGTCTGAAAGTGAGCCACTATTATGGATATAGGAATGGGAGGCATCTTTCTTCAAAATTTTGTAACTATTCGGTAAGGAATCTAACAGAAGCTCAGTCCGCACTGATGAAGAGTGATTGTTACAGTTCAGATCACCGATTAATAACCAATCCAGTCCACTACTCTCAATGCCATTCAAAAGACTTTTTATTAATGCGCAAAATTTTGTAAATTTAGTTAAACTTCGGAGGGATTTCTGGTCGCAGGGGAGATAAACATTAATGAGGACAAGGTTGGCAAGACGAATAGCAATATAACAATCACTCTCGTGATAGCATAAAGGGGGTGGTGAAAACAGCGTCTTTTTTATTAAACATGCTAGGCCACCTGATGGTCTGCCAGAGGTTTTGCGTGCACTTTTAGAAAAAACTGAGTGTTCGTTACTTCTCTGTAGGGAGTTTAAGCTCACTAAAGGTAGGAGATGCTCCTGGAGGAATAAAACATCAAAATTTTCTAATTCTGATCTATAGAAACGTCTTTATCCTTAGTACCGTTAATATTGAACGAACATATAGTGAAATTAGTCTTAGCACTCATTTTCTAGTATAGGACGATCGTTTCGACAGAAGTTCACGAAGAATTCGGCATTTCATTGAAAATGACACATGATTGCCTTGACAGTTCGCACATTTTGGTGTAGCCTGGCACGGAGAATCAGGCGAGGATTCATGTTGTCCTGCGCAACGGGAGCAGCATTTTTCTTTATCACAATTTGATTTTAAGTGATTTGGTGATTGGCAATTATAACAGCATTTGGGTGGGCGTTGGTATTCGTAAACTCGATATATCTCATACCAATCTTTATACCAAGTCGAAGTGCATTAGCCAGCGCAACAGCGTTTTCAAACACTCTAACAGCCAAAGAATTGCCTATTCGCTTCGCATGAGTAATATTATTGCAATCAATTAACATTTTCTCATCAAAATTGGTCGGTATACCTTTAATGATTCCAATATATTTCGTTTCTTTTACTTTGACGTCACAATCTCTCATTACATTTGGAACGGCATTGCAAAAGTTCCTTGCAGCAATCTTGTCAATTCGTACCACTAGCTTATCGCCAGAGGGCTTAATGCTGTGAATACATTCATGACCTGGAATAGAGTCTATTATTTCGTGACGCTTGGCAGGATTATCTAATTCTGATGGGAGTTTAGAAATAACTACGGTCGTCAGATCGGGATTCAATGACTGAGCGCCCAGTGCTGCTAAGAGGGGGGAATTTAAGATCATACGACGAAATCTTCTCACGGATTTGCTTAAGTTCCGAATCAATGCTTACAAGCTTTGAGGCGAAGCTAGAATAAGCCACAGCAGGAATAACAGGAACCTCGGTAGGTAAAATAATCACGTATGTAGGCAAAGGCAAATTTTTGCTGTCGCATTTCTGGAAGATTTCCATCATGTCCTTAATGTGACGGTAATTAGCTTGATCGCCTTGGCGTCTTTGCACACGTTCACCCTCGTAAACATGAGACCAAACTTCTATTTTAGCCGCCATAATAGACTTCTCATCGAAACACCCAACAGCATGGTTAGCAATAACTTCATCTCTTACTCCTTTTTTAAGATTTGATTGCACGAAATTCAACACCGACGAATGTACATATTCCGTCATAATGGTATAACCAACAAATATGGACAATTAGCCAAAGTCCAAAATCAAATCAAATTATTACTCACCATGCTGTCAAACAGCTAACATCCGATAAAATTAGTTTCAAAATAATCCTTTTCAAAGTAACTGAATTCGTTATTTTCGTCACACTAAAGTAGACCGGTTTTACTCACAGTTCATAAATATCCAATTCAAACCAAATCCTTTTACTTTGAACTCCGAGTCAATATAATCCAGTTATTTGAGATGTTCTCACTCTGAAAGCTAGGTTACAACTAGGTTACAGCTAGGTTACCCTCGAAAACTAAAACTTTTGAAATAGGAAAAGAGTCTTTAATCACATTCTTTACCATTTGCAATCATAAATAGTCTAATATCTTCATTTTTTCAACATACGTAGCTATTACCCTCGAAAACTAAAACTTTTGAAATAGGAAAAGAGCCTTTAATCACATTCTTTACCATGTGCAATCATAAAATAGTCTAATATCTTCATTTTTTCAACATACGTAGCTATTACCCTCGAAAACTAAAACTTTTGACATAGGAAAAGAGCCTTTAATCACATTCTTTACCATTTGCAATCATAAAATAGTCTAATATCTTCATTTTTTCAACATACGTAGCAATTACCCCTCGAAAACTAAAACTTTTGACATAGGAAAAAAGCCTTTAATCACATTCTTTACCATTTGCAATCATAAAATAGTCTAATATCTTCATTTTTTCAACATACGTAGCTATTACCCTCGAAAACTAAAACTTTTGACATAGGAAAAGAGCCTTTAATCACATTCTTTACCATTTGCATTCATAAAATAGTCTAATATTTTCATTTTTTCAACATACGTAGCTATTACCCTCGAAAACTAAAACTTTTGACATAGGAAAAGAGCCTTTAATCAAATTCTTTACCATTTGCAATCATAAAATAGTCTAATATCTTCATTCTTTCAACTATTACCCTCGAAAACTAAAACTTCAGACATAGGAAAAGAGCCTTTAATCAAATTCTTTACCATTTGCAACCATAAAATAGTCTAATATCTTCATTTTTTCAAAATACGTAGCTATTACCCTCGAAAACTAAAACTTTTGAAAGAGGAAAAGAGCCTTTAATCACATTCTTTACCATGTGCAATCATAAAATAGTCTAATATCTTCATTTTTTTAACATACGTAGCTATTACCCTCGAAAACTAAAACTTTTGAAATAGGAAAAGAGGCTCTTAATCACATTCTTTACCATATGCAATCATAAAATAGTCTAATATCTTCATTTTTTCAACATACGTAGCTATTACCCTCGAAAACTAAAACTTTTGAAAAAAGAAAAGACCCTTTAATCACATTCTTTACCATGTGCAATCATAAAATAGTCTAATATCTTCATTTTTTCAACATACGTAGCTATTACCCTCGCAAACTAAAACTTTTGACATAGGAAAAGAGCCTTTAAGCACATTCTTTACCATGTTCAATCATAAAATAGTCTAATCTCTTCATTTTTCCAACATACGTAGCTATTACCCTCGAAAACTAAAACTTTTGAAATAGGAAAAGAGTCTTTAATCACATTCTTTACCATTTGCAATCATAAAATAGTCTAATATCTTCATTTTTTCAACATACGTAGCTATTACCCTCGAAAACTAAAACTTTTGAAATAGGAAAAGAGCCTTTAATCACATTCTTTACCATGTGCAATCATAAAATAGTCTAATATCTTCATTTTTTCAACATACGTAGCTATTACCCTCGAAAACTAAAACTTTTGACATAGGAAAAGAGCCTTTAATCACATTCTTTACCATTTGCAATCATAAAATAGTCTAATATCTTCATTTTTTCAACATACGTAGCTATTACCCTCGAACACTAAAACTTTTGAAATAGGAAAAGAGCCTGTAATCACATTCTTTACCATGTGCAGTCATAAAATAGTCTAATATCTTCATTTTTTTTAACATACGTAGCTATTACCCTCGAAAACTAAAACATTCGAAATAGGAAAAGAGCCTTTAATCACATTCTTTACCATCTGTAATCATAAAATTGTCTAATATCTTCATTTTTCAACTGACATAGCTATTACCCTCGAAAAATAAAACTTTTGACATAGGAAAAGAGCCTTTAATCACATTCTTTACCCTTTGCAATCATAAAATAGTCTAATATCTTCATTTTTTCAACATACGTAGCTATTACCCTCGAAAACTAAAACTTTTGACATAGGAAAAGAGCCTTTAAGCACATTCTTTTCCATGTGCAATCATAAAATAGTCTAATATTTTCATTTTTCCAACATACGTAGCTATTACCCTCGAAAACTAAAACTTTTTGAAATAGGAATAGAGTCTTTAATCACATTCTTTACCATTTGCAATCATAAAATAGTCTAATATCTTCATTTTTTCAACATACGTAGCTATTACCCTCGAAAACTAAAACTTTTGAAATAGGAAAAGAGCCTTTAATCACATTCTTTACCATGTGCAATCATAAAATAGTCTAATATCTTAATTTTTTCAACATACGTAGCGATTACCCTCGAAAACTAAAACTTTTGACATAGGAAAAGAGCCTTTAATCACATTCTTTACCATTTGCAATCATAAAATAGTCTAATATCTTCATTTTTTCAACATACGTAGCAATTACCCTCGAAAACTAAAACTTTTGACATAGGAAAAAAGCCTTTAATCACATTCTTTACCATTTGCAATCATAAAATAGTCTAATATCTTCATTTTTTCAACATACGTAGCTATTACCCTCGAAAACTAAAACTTTTGAAATAGGAAAAGAGCCTTTAATCACATTCTTTACCATTTGCAATCATAAAATAGTCTAATATCTTCATTTTTTCAACATACGTAGCTATTACCCTCGAAAACTAAAACTTTTGACATAGGAAAAGAGCCTTTAATCACATTCTTTACCATTTGCAATCATAAAATAGTTATTCATTCTTTCAACTATTACCCTCGAAAACTAAAACTTCAGACATAGGAAAAGAGCCTTTAATCACATTCTTTACCATTTGCAACATAAAATAGTCTAATATCTTCATTTTTTCAACATACGTAGCTATTACCCTCGAAAACTAAAACTTTTGAAATAGGAAAAGAGCCTTTAATCACATTCTTTACCATGTGCAATCATAAAATAGTCTAATATCTTCATTTTTTCAACATACGTAGCTATTACCCTCGAAAACTAAAACTTTTGAAATAGGAAAAGAGGCTTTAATCACATTCTTTACCATGTGCAATCATAAAATAGTCTAATATCTTCATTTTTTCAACATACGTAGCTATTACCCTCGAAAACTAAAACTTTTGAAAAAAGAAAAAGACCCTTTAATCACATTCTTTACCATGTGCAATCATAAAATAGTCTAATATCTTCATTTTTTCAACATACGTAGCTATTACCCTCGAAAACTAAAACTTTTGACATAGGAAAATAGCCTTTAAGCACATTCTTTACCATGTTCAATCATAAAATAGTCTAATATCTTCATTTTTCAACATACGTAGCTATTACCCTCGAAAAAAAAACTTTTGAAATAGGAAAAGAGTCTTTAATCACATTCTTTACCATTTGCAATCATAAAATAGTCTAATATCTTCATTTTTTCAACATACGTAGCTATTACCCTCGAAAACTAAAACTTTTGAAATAGGAAAAGAGCCTTTAATCACATTCTTTACCATGTGCAATCATAAAATAGTCTAATATCTTCATTTTTCCAACATACGTAGCTATTACCCTCGAAAACTAAAACTTTTGACATAGGAAAAGAGCCTTTAATCACATTCTTTACCATGTTGCAATCATAAAATAGTCTAATATCTTCATTTTTTCAACATACGTAGCTATTACCCTCGAAAACTAAAACTTTTGAAATAGGAAAAGAGCCTTTAATCACATTCTTTACCATGTGCAATCATAAAATAGTCTAATATCTTCATTTTTTCAACATACGTAGCTATTACCCTCGAAAACTAAAACTTTTGACATAGGAAAAGAGCCTTTAATCACATTCTTTACCATGTACAATCATAAAATAGTCTAATATCTTCATTTTTCCAACATACGTAGCTATTACCCTCGAAAACTAAAACTTTTGACATAGGAAAAGAGCCTTTAATCACATTCTTTACCATTTGCAATCATAAAATAGTCTAATATCTTCATTTTTTCAACATACGTAGCTATTACCCTCGAAAACTAAAACTTTTGAAATAGGAAAAGAGCCTTTAATCACATTCTTTACCATGTGCAATCATAAAATAGTCTAATATCTTCATTTTTCCAACATACGTAGCTATTACCCTCGAAAACTAAAACTTTTGACATAGGAAAAGAGCCTTTAATCACATTCTTTACCATGTGCAATCATAAAATAGTCTAATATCTTCATTTTTCAACATACGTAGCTATTACCCTCGAAAACTAAAACTTTTGACATAGGAAAAGAGCCTTTAATCACATTCTTTACCATTTGCAATCATAAAATAGTCTAATATCTTCATTTTTTCACATACGTAGCTATTACCCTCGAAAACTAAAACTTTTGAAATAGGAAAAGAGCCTTTAATCACATTCTTTACCATGTGCAATCATAAAATAGTCTAATATCTTCATTTTTTCAACATACGTAGCTATTACCCTCGAAAACTAAAACTTTTGAAATAGGAAAAGAGCCTTTAATCACATTCTTTACCATTGTGCAATCATAAAATAGTCTAATATCTTCATTTTTTCAACATACGTAGCTATTACCCTCGAAAACTAAAACTTTTGACATAGGAAAAGAGCCTTTAATCACATTCTTTACCATTTGCAATCATAAAATAGTCTAATATCTTCATTTTTTCAACATACGTAGCTATTACCCTCGAAAACTAAAACTTTTGATAGAAAAGAGCCTTTAATCACATTCTTTACCATGTGCAATCATAAAATAGTCTAATATCTTCATTTTTTCCAACATACGTAGCTATTACCCTCGAAAACTAAAACTTTTGACATAGGAAAAGAGCCTTTAATCACATTCTTTACCATTTGCAATCATAAAATAGTCTAATATCTTCATTTTTTCAACATACGTAGCTATTACCCTCGAAAACTAAAACTTTTGACATAGGAAAAGAGCCTTTAATCACATTCTTTACCATTTGCAATCATAAAATAGTCTAATATCTTCATTTTTTCAACATACGTAGCTATTACCCTCGAAAACTAAAACTTTTGACATAGGAAAAGAGCCTTTAATCACATTCTTTACCATGTGCAATCATAAAATAGTCTAATATCTTCATTTTTCAACATACGTAGCTATTACCCTCGAAAACTAAAACTTTTGCCATAGGAAAAGAGCCTTTAATCACATTCTTTACCATGTGCAATCATAAAATAGTCTAATATCTTCATTTTTCAACATACGTAGCTATTACCCTCGAAAACTAAAACTTTTGAAATAGGAAAAGAGCCTTTAATCACATTCTTTACCATTTGCAATCATAAAATAGTCTAATATCTTCATTTTTTCTAACATACGTAGCTATTACCCTCGAAAACTAAAACTTTTGACATAGGAAAAGAGCCTTTAATCACATTCTTTACCATTTGCAATCATAAAATAGTCTAATATCTTCATTTTTTCAACATACGTAGCTATTACCCTCGAAAACTAAAACTTTTGAAATAGGAAAAGAGCCTTTAAGCACATTCTTTACCATGTGCAATCATAAAATAGTCTAATATCTTCATTTTTCCAACATACGTAGCTATTACCCTCGAAAACTAAAACTTTTGAAATAGGAAAAGAGTCTTTAATCACATTCTTTACCATTTGCAATCATAAAATAGTCTAATATCTTCATTTTTTCAACATACGTAGCTATTACCCTCGAAAACTAAAACTTTTGAAATAGGAAAAGAGCCTTTAATCACATTCTTTACCATGTGCAATCATAAAATAGTCTAATATCTTCATTTTTTCAACATACGTAGCTATTACCCTCGAAAACTGAAACTTTTGAAATAGGAAAAGAGGCTTTAATCACATTCTTTACCATATGCAATCATAAAATAGTCTAATATCTTCATTTTTTCAACATACATAGCTATTACCCTCGAAAACTAAAACTTTTGAAAAAAGAAAAGACCCTTTAATCACATTCTTTACCATGTGCAATCATAAAATAGTCTAATATCTTCATTTTTTCAACATACGTAGCTATTACCCTCGAAAACTAAAACTTTTGACATAGGAAAAGAGCCTTTAAGCACATTCTTTACCATTTGCAATCATAAAATAGTCTAATATCTTCATTTTTTCAACATACGTAGCTATTACCCTCGAAAACTAAATTTTGACATAGGAAAAGAGCGTTTAATCACATTCTTTACCATTTGCAATCATAAAATAGTCTAATATCTTCATTTTTTCAACATACGTAGCTATTACCGTCGAAAACTAAAACTTTTGAAATAGGAAAAGAGCCTTTAATCACATTCTTTACCATTTGCAATCATAAAATAGTCTAATATCTTCATTTTTTCAACATACGTAGCTATTACCCTCGAAAACTAAAACTTTTGACATAGGAAAAGAGCCTTTAAGCACATTCTTTACCATGTGCAATCATAAAATAGTCTAATATCTTCATTTTTCCAACATACGTAGCTATTACCCTCGAAATCTAAAACTTTTGACATAGGAAAAGAGCCTTTAATCACATTCTTTACCATGTGCAATCATATAATAGTCTAATATCTTCATTTTTTCAACATACGTAACTATTACCCTCGAAAACTAAAACTTTTGACATAGGAAAAGAGCCTTTAATCACATTCTTTACCATTTGCAATCATAAAATAGTCTAATATCTTCATTTTTTCAACATATGTAGCTATTACCCTCGAAAACTAAAACTTTTGAAATAGGAAAAGAGCCTTTAATCACATTCTTTACCATGTGCAGTCATAAAATAGTCTAATATCTTCATTTTTTTAATATACGTAGCTATTACCCTCGAAAACTAAAACTTTTGAAATAGGAAAAGAGCCTTTAATCACATTCTTTACAATGTGCAATAAATAGTCTAATATCTTCATTTTTTCAACATGTGTAGCTATTACCCTCGAAAACTAAAACTTTCGAAATAGGAAAAGAGCCTTTAATCACATTCTTTACCATGTGTAATCATAAAATAATAATAATAATAATAATAATTTATTTGTTACCCGCTTGTTTTGACAAATTAAGCGGAGTAAAAACATTAAAGAAAGAAAAACGAAATAACACAAACAATACAATTAATAAAGTCTAATCAAAGTGTGGTAAGGGCCCAAGCGTTGACAGGCCTCAGCACCTAATATAGCATAGAGTTTCTTATAAACGAAAATAATATCAGTGGCACAAAACTTTCTGATAATCTTCTGATTTCTATAAGAACGCGGCAGATACAATAAATATTTACAATAACGAAAATACATAACTCTTATGCCCTGCAAATCTTGATTATTAAACAACGGGCGCAAACCGGAAAGAAACAATATAGAATGATCGCAATACGTAGAATAAAGTCTGGATAAAGCCTTTCGTGAAAATCTGCCTCGGTTCGGGACAATTTTCGCGTACCCTTTTTTAAGTTTACTTTTAATATAATTTAGCCCACAGGATCGAAAAGCTGATAAAGATGAACAAATATTAATACCAAGCCACCGAATCGAAGAAACGAGCTTAACTGAAAAATAACCACAATCAAGATCACTACTTTGATGCTTAGCATTAAAAACTAAATATTTACATTTTTCAGTATTAAGTTTGAGGCCGATTTCCTCAAAAGACTTAGAAACAAGCTGGGTCGACTTAATTAGGCTAGATTCAGTGCGGCTGATCAAAAGTAAATCATCTGCGTTTGCAATGTACGAAAGATTAGTTAGGCCTAAAAAACATGATGGATTAATACGTGGCAAAACAGAACAAAGACAAGCATTAAAAAGATAAGGGGATAAGACTCCTCCTTGCCTAAGACCAGAACGGATGTGGATATTACCAACGTAGGTCTCACCTGACTTGAGTCGAACATATGAATTAGCATACCAAAAACGAAGAGTTGATATAATAGACACATTTGCACCAAGTTGGATTAAAGGATACCAAAGTTGGCTATGACAAATTGAATCAAAAGCTTTTGAAACATCGAGTGCACAAAAATGAACCTCAAAACCATTTTTATGCGCTTCAAGTAATAGCGAAACTATAGCACGATGAGCATGTTGGCATCCTATATACGGCTTAAAGCCAAACTGATTAGACATATAATCTACATTAGACAGGAGATCAGGGAGCAAAATATATTCAAATACTTTACTTAAAGTACAAGCAACCGTAATAGGCCTATACGAAGCGCAACTAGTTGGGTCCCTACCGCGTTTCAAAATTGACGTAATGTTACCAACTAAAAAAGAATCAGGGACTAAAGAAGAGCATAAACACATCTGAAAAAGTAACTGCAAGTGATAAACTAATTCCTCCGAATCGGTGTTGAGGTGAAAAGCACTGATCCCGTCTATATCATAAGATTTCGATTTAAGCCTCTCTACACTTCTTTTGACACGGTCAACGAGGTACATGACCTTGAATGATTTTGTTAGGCAACAGATTAGAACAGAGCTTGGCAAAACGAAAATGAACCGCATATATCACTGTATCGAAAATGTTACTATAATGATTGATCCATGATACATTAGGGATTTGGTCAGCCGTAGGCGATCTATCAAACTTCGCGACATTGATCACTTTTTTCCACTGGCTAGGAGACTTAGGAAATTCAGCACCATTGTACCTAATTTTTCGAAGATAGCGTTTAAAATCAAGTTTTGTTTTTTGTTTAATATCGAAAACATTACCCCTTAACGGGCGGCCGCAAGCTATCCAAATTTTTAGCCACAACTTAGCCCGATTTTTTATTGTTTTGAGCTCTGGGTCATTCTTCCAAATTAAACTTCTTGTTTTTGTTCTAAAGCGACATAGGGGAACAGCTACTTCTTCAGACCTCTTTAAGCACGATACAATGTGGCTATAATAAATATTAAGCTGAATTCTGGCTTGTGGGGACCCAACGCTTGTACACAACAGATTAAAAGGGACTTTAATCGTTGATAGAAGGCTAACAAGCGTAGAAAAATAAAGAGGCCAGTCAGCTTTGTTCCATTCTCTTTTAGAAATCCATTTTCTAGAATTGGGACGAAGGTTCTTCTCCGCAGTAGCATTAAGGGTAACAGTGAGGGATAGGGGGAGATGGTCGTAATCAAGCTCATCCTGATCAACATGGACTTCGCCACAGATGAGACCAGAAGAAACGATACAATGGTCAATGTCTGAAAGTGAGCCACTATTATGGATATAGGAATGGGAGGCATCTTTCTTCAAAATTTTGTAACTATTCGGTAAGGAATCTAACAGAAGCTCAGTCCGCACTGATGAAGAGTGAATGTTACAGTTCAGATCACCGATTAATAACCAATCCAGTCCACTACTCTCAATGCCATTCAAAAGACTTTTTATTAATGCGCAAAATTTTGTAAATTTAGTTAAACTTCGGAGGGATTTCTGGTCGCAGGGGAGATAAACATTAATGAGGACAAGGTTGGCAAGACGAATAGCAATATAACAATCACTCTCGTGATAGCATAAAGGGGGTGGTGAAAACAGCGTCTTTTTTATTAAACATGCTAGGCCACCTGATGGTCTGCCAGAGGTTTTGCGTGCACTTTTAGAAAAAACTGAGTGTTCGTTACTTCTCTGTAGGGAGTTTAAGCTCACTAAAGGTAGGAGATGCTCCTGGAGGAATAAAACATCAAAATTTTCTAATTTCTGATCTATAGAAACGTCTTTATCCTTAGTACCGTTAATATTGAACGAACATATAGTGAAATTAGTCTTAGCACTCATTTTCTAGTATAGGACGATCGTTTCGACAGAAGTTCACGAAGAATTCGGCATTTCATTGAAAATGACACATGATTGCCTTGACAGTTCGCACATTTTGGTGTAGCCTGGCACGGAGAATCAGGCGAGGATTCATGTTGTCCTGCGCAACGGGAGCAGCATTTTTCTTTATCACAATTTGATTTTAAGTGATTTGGTGATTGGCAATTATAACAGCATTTGGGTGGGCGTTGGTATTCGTAAACTCGATATATCTCATACCCAATCTTTATACCAAGTCGAAGTGCATTAGCCAGCGCAACAGCGTTTTCAAACACTCTAACAGCCAAAGAATTGCCTATTCGCTTCGCATGAGTAATATTATTGCAATCAATTAACATTTTCTCATCAAAATTGGTCGGTATACCTTTAATGATTCCAATATATTTCGTTTCTTTTACTTTGACGTCACAATCTCTCATTACATTTGGAACGGCATTGCAAAAGTTCCTTGCAGCAATCTTGTCAATTCGTACCACTAGCTTATCGCCAGAGGGCTTAATGCTGTGAATACATTCATGACCTGGAATAGAGTCTATTATTTCGTGACGCTTGGCAGGATTATCTAATTCTGATGGGAGTTTAGAAATAACTACGGTCGTCAGATCGGGATTCAATGACTGAGCGCCAGTGCTGCTAAGAGGGGGGAATTTAAGATCATACGACGAAATCTTCTCACGGATTTGCTTAAGTTCCGAATCAATGCTTACAAGCTTTGAGGCGAAGCTAGAATAAGCCACAGCAGGAATAACAGGAACCTCGGTAGGTAAAATAATCACGTATGTAGGCAAAGGCAAATTTTTGCTGTCGCATTTCTGGAAGATTTCCATCATGTCCTTAATGTGACGGTAATTAGCTTGATCGCCTTGGCGTCTTTGCACACGTTCACCCTCGTAAACATGAGACCAAACTTCTATTTTAGCCGCCATAATAGACTTCTCATCGAAACACCCAACAGCATGGTTAGCAATAACTTCATCACTTACTCCTTTTTTAAGATTTGATTGCACGAAATTCAACACCGACGAATGTACATATTCCGTCATAATGGTATAACCAACAAATATGGACAATTAGCCAAAGTCCAAAATCAAATCAAATTATTACTCACCATGCTGTCAAACAGCTAACATCCGATAAAATTAGTTTCAAAATAATCCTTTTCAAAGTAACTGAATTCGTTATTTTCGTCACACTAAAGTAGACCGGTTTTACTCACAGTTCATAAATATCCAATTCAAACCAAATCCTTTTACTTTGAACTCCGAGTCAATATAATCCAGTTATTTGAGATGTTCTCACTCTGAAAGCTAGGTTACAACTAGGTTACAGCTAGGTTACCCTCGAAAACTAAAACTTTTGAAATAGGAAAAGAGTCTTTAATCACATTCTTTACCATTTGCAATCATAAAATAGTCTAATATCTTCATTTTTTCAACATACGTAGCTATTACCCTCGAAAACTAAAACTTTTGAAATAGGAAAAGAGCCTTTAATCACATTCTTTACCATGTGCAATCATAAAATAGTCTAATATCTTCATTTTTTCAACATACGTAGCTATTACCCTCGAAAACTAAAACTTTTGACATAGGAAAAGAGCCTTTAATCACATTCTTTACCATTTGCAATCATAAAATAGTCTAATATCTTCATTTTTTCAACATACGTAGCAATTACCCTCGAAAACTAAAACTTTTGACATAGGAAAAAAGCCTTTAATCACATTCTTTACCATTTGCAATCATAAAATAGTCTAATATCTTCATTTTTTCAACATACGTAGCTATTACCCTCGAAAACTAAAACTTTTGACATAGGAAAAGAGCCTTTAATCACATTCTTTACCATTTGCAATCATAAAATAGTCTAATATTTTCATTTTTTCAACATACGTAGCTATTACCCTCGAAAACTAAAACTTTTGACATAGGAAAAGAGCCTTTAATCAAATTCTTTACCATTTGCAATCATAAAATAGTCTAATATCTTCATTCTTTCAACTATTACCCTCGAAAACTAAAACTTCAGACATAGGAAAAGAGCCTTTAATCAAATTCTTTACCATTTGCAACCATAAAATAGTCTAATATCTTCATTTTTTCAAAATACGTAGCTATTACCCTCGAAAACTAAAACTTTTGAAAGAGGAAAAGAGCCTTTAATCACATTCTTTACCATGTGCAATCATAAAATAGTCTAATATCTTCATTTTTTTAACATACGTAGCTATTACCCTCGAAAACTAAAACTTTTGAAATAGGAAAAGAGGCTTTAATCACATTCTTTACCATATGCAATCATAAAATAGTCTAATATCTTCATTTTTTCAACATACGTAGCTATTACCCTCGAAAACTAAAACTTTTGAAAAAAGAAAAGACCCTTTAATCACATTCTTTACCATGTGCAATCATAAAATAGTCTAATATCTTCATTTTTTCAACATACGTAGCTATTACCCTCGAAAACTAAAACTTTTGACATAGGAAAAGAGCCTTTAAGCACATTCTTTACCATGTTCAATCATAAAATAGTCTAATCTCTTCATTTTTCCAACATACGTAGCTATTACCCTCGAAAACTAAAACTTTTGAAATAGGAAAAGAGTCTTTAATCACATTCTTTACCATTTGCAATCATAAAATAGTCTAATATCTTCATTTTTTCAACATACGTAGCTATTACCCTCGAAAACTAAAACTTTTGAAATAGGAAAAGAGCCTTTAATCACATTCTTTACCATGTGCAATCATAAAATAGTCTAATATCTTCATTTTTTCAACATACGTAGCTATTACCCTCGAAAACTAAAACTTTTGACATAGGAAAAGAGCCTTTAATCACATTCTTTACCATTTGCAATCATAAAATAGTCTAATATCTTCATTTTTTCAACATACGTAGCTATTACCCTCGAAAACTAAAACTTTTGAAATAGGAAAAGAGCCTGTAATCACATTCTTTACCATGTGCAGTCATAAAATAGTCTAATATCTTCATTTTTTTAACATACGTAGCTATTACCCTCGAAAACTAAAACATTCGAAATAGGAAAAGAGCCTTTAATCACATTCTTTACCATCTGTAATCATAAAATTGTCTAATATCTTCATTTTTTCAACAGACATAGCTATTACCCTCGAAAAATAAAACTTTTGACATAGGAAAAGAGCCTTTAATCACATTCTTTACCCTTTGCAATCATAAAATAGTCTAATATCTTCATTTTTTCAACATACGTAGCTATTACCCTCGAAAACTAAAACTTTTGACATAGGACAAGAGCCTTTAAGCACATTCTTTTCCATGTGCAATCATAAAATAGTCTAATATTTTCATTTTTCCAACATACGTAGCTATTACCCTCGAAAACTAAAATTTTTGAAATAGGAATAGAGTCTTTAATCACATTCTTTACCATTTGCAATCATAAAATAGTCTAATATCTTCATTTTTTCAACATACGTAGCTATTACCCTCGAAAACTAAAACTTTTGAAATAGGAAAAGAGCCTTTAATCACATTCTTTACCATGTGCAATCATAAAATAGTCTAATATCTTAATTTTTTCAACATACGTAGCGATTACCCTCGAAAACTAAAACTTTTGACATAGGAAAAGAGCCTTTAATCACATTCTTTACCATTTGCAATCATAAAATAGTCTAATATCTTCATTTTTTCAACATACGTAGCAATTACCCTCGAAAACTAAAACTTTTGACATAGGAAAAAAGCCTTTAATCACATTCTTTACCATTTGCAATCATAAAATAGTCTAATATCTTCATTTTTTCAACATACGTAGCTATTACCCTCGAAAACTAAAACTTTTGAAATAGGAAAAGAGCCTTTAATCACATTCTTTACCATTTGCAATCATAAAATAGTCTAATATCTTCATTTTTTCAACATACGTAGCTATTACCCTCGAAAACTAAAACTTTTGACATAGGAAAAGAGCCTTTAATCACATTCTTTACCATTTGCAATCATAAAATAGTTATTCATTCTTTCAACTATTACCCTCGAAAACTAAAACTTCAGACATAGGAAAAGAGCCTTTAATCAAATTCTTTACTATTTGCAACCAAAAAATAGTCTAATATCTTCATTTTTTCAAAATACGTAGCTATTACCCTCGAAAACTAAAACTTTTGAAAGAGGAAAAGAGCCTTTAATCACATTCTTTACCATGTGCAATCATAAAATAGTCTAATATCTTCATTTTTTCAACATACGTAGCTATTACCCTCGAAAGCTAAAACTTTTGAAATAGGAAAAGAGGCTTTAATCACATTCTTTACCATGTGCAATCATAAAATAGTCTAAAATCTTCATTTTTTCAACATACGTAGCTATTACCCTCGAAAACTAAAACTTTTGAAAAAAGAAAAGACCCTTTAATCACATTCTTTACCATGTGCAATCATAAAATAGTCTAATATCTTCATTTTTTCAACATACGTAGCTATTACCCTCGAAAACTAAAACTTTTGACATAGGAAAATAGCCTTTAAGCACATTCTTTACCATGTTCAATCATAAAATAGTCTAATATCTTCATTTTTCCAACATACGTAGCTATTACCCTCGAAAACTAAAACTTTTGAAATAGGAAAAGAGTCTTTAATAACATTCTTTACCATTTGCAATAATAAAATAGTCTAAAATCTTCATTTTTTCAACATACGTAGCTATTACCCTCGAAAACTAAAACTTTTGAAATAGGAAAAGAGCCTTTAATCACATTCTTTACCATGTGCAATCATAAAATGATATCTTCATTTTTCCAACATACGTAGCTATTACCCTCGAAAACTAAAACTTTTGACATAGGAAAAGAGCCTTTAATCACATTCTTTACCATTTGCAATCATAAAATAGTCTAATATCTTCATTTTTTCAATATACGTAGCTATTACCCTCGAAAACTAAAACTTTTGAAATAGGAAAAGAGCCTTTAATTACTTTCTTTACCATGTGCAATCATAAAATAGTCTAATATCCTCATTTTTCCAACATACGTAGCTATTACCCTCGAAAACTAATACTTTTGACATAGGAAAAGAGCCTTTAATCACATTCTTTACCATGTACAATCATAAAATAGTCTAATATCTTCATTTTTCCAACATACGTAGCTATTACCCTCGAAAACTAAAACTTTTGACATAGGAAAAGAGCCTTTAATCACATTCTTTACCATTTGCAATCATAAAATAGTTTAATATCTTCATTTTTTCAACATACGTAGCTATTACCCTCGAAAACTAAAACTTTTGAAATAGGAAAAGAGCCTTTAAGCACTTTCATTACCATGTGCAATCATAAAATAGTCTAATATCTTCATTTTTCCAACATACGTAGCTATTACCCTTGAAAACTAAAACTTTTGACATAGGAAAAGAGCCTTTAATCACATTCTTTACCATGTGCAATCATAAAATAGTCTAATATCTTCATTTTTCCAACATACGTAGCTATTACCCTCGAAAACTAAAACTTTTGACATAGTAAAAGAGCCTTTAATCACATTCTTTACCATTTGCAATCATAAAATAGTTTAATATCTTCATTTTTCCGACATACGTAGCTATTAGCCTCGAAAACTAAAACTTTTGAAATAGGAAAAGAGCCTTTAAGCACTTTCATTACCATGTGCAATCATAAAATAGTCTAATATCTTCATTTTTCCAACATACGTAGCTATTACCCTTGAAAACTAAAACTTTTGACATAGGAAAAGAGCCTTTAATCACATTCTTTACCTTGTGCAATCATAAAATAGTCTAATATCTTCATTTTTTTAACATACGTAGCTATTACCCTCGAAAACTAAAACTTTTGAAATAGGAAAAGAGGCTTTAATCACATTCTTTACCATATGCAATCATAAAATAGTCTAATATCTTCATTTTTTCAACATACGTAGCTATTACCCTCGAAAACTAAAACTTTTGAAAAAAGAAAAGACCCTTTAATCACATTCTTTACCATGTGCAATCATAAAATAGTCTAATATCTTCATTTTTTCAACATACGTAGCTATTACCCTCGAAAACTAAAACTTTTGACATAGGAAAAGAGCCTTTAAGCACATTCTTTACCATGTTCAATCATAAAATAGTCTAATCTCTTCATTTTTCCAACATACGTAGCTATTACCCTCGAAAACTAAAACTTTTGAAATAGGAAAAGAGTCTTTAATCACATTCTTTACCATTTGCAATCATAAAATAGTCTAATATCTTCATTTTTTCAACATACGTAGCTATTACCCTCGAAAACTAAAACTTTTGAAATAGGAAAAGAGCCTTTAATCACATTCTTTACCATGTGCAATCATAAAATAGTCTAATATCTTCATTTTTTCAACATACGTAGCTATTACCCTCGAAAACTAAAACTTTTGACATAGGAAAAGAGCCTTTAATCACATTCTTTACCATTTGCAATCATAAAATAGTCTAATATCTTCATTTTTTCAACATACGTAGCTATTACCCTCGAAAACTAAAACTTTTGAAATAGGAAAAGAGCCTGTAATCACATTCTTTACCATGTGCAGTCATAAAATAGTCTAATATCTTCATTTTTTTAACATACGTAGCTATTACCCTCGAAAACTAAAACATTCGAAATAGGAAAAGAGCCTTTAATCACATTCTTTACCATCTGTAATCATAAAATTGTCTAATATCTTCATTTTTTCAACAGACATAGCTATTACCCTCGAAAAATAAAACTTTTGACATAGGAAAAGAGCCTTTAATCACATTCTTTACCCTTTGCAATCATAAAATAGTCTAATATCTTCATTTTTTCAACATACGTAGCTATTACCCTCGAAAACTAAAACTTTTGACATAGGACAAGAGCCTTTAAGCACATTCTTTTCCATGTGCAATCATAAAATAGTCTAATATTTTCATTTTTCCAACATACGTAGCTATTACCCTCGAAAACTAAAATTTTTGAAATAGGAATAGAGTCTTTAATCACATTCTTTACCATTTGCAATCATAAAATAGTCTAATATCTTCATTTTTTCAACATACGTAGCTATTACCCTCGAAAACTAAAACTTTTGAAATAGGAAAAGAGCCTTTAATCACATTCTTTACCATGTGCAATCATAAAATAGTCTAATATCTTAATTTTTTCAACATACGTAGCGATTACCCTCGAAAACTAAAACTTTTGACATAGGAAAAGAGCCTTTAATCACATTCTTTACCATTTGCAATCATAAAATAGTCTAATATCTTCATTTTTTCAACATACGTAGCAATTACCCTCGAAAACTAAAACTTTTGACATAGGAAAAAAGCCTTTAATCACATTCTTTACCATTTGCAATCATAAAATAGTCTAATATCTTCATTTTTTCAACATACGTAGCTATTACCCTCGAAAACTAAAACTTTTGAAATAGGAAAAGAGCCTTTAATCACATTCTTTACCATTTGCAATCATAAAATAGTCTAATATCTTCATTTTTTCAACATACGTAGCTATTACCCTCGAAAACTAAAACTTTTGACATAGGAAAAGAGCCTTTAATCACATTCTTTACCATTTGCAATCATAAAATAGTTATTCATTCTTTCAACTATTACCCTCGAAAACTAAAACTTCAGACATAGGAAAAGAGCCTTTAATCAAATTCTTTACTATTTGCAACCAAAAAATAGTCTAATATCTTCATTTTTTCAAAATACGTAGCTATTACCCTCGAAAACTAAAACTTTTGAAAGAGGAAAAGAGCCTTTAATCACATTCTTTACCATGTGCAATCATAAAATAGTCTAATATCTTCATTTTTTCAACATACGTAGCTATTACCCTCGAAAGCTAAAACTTTTGAAATAGGAAAAGAGGCTTTAATCACATTCTTTACCATGTGCAATCATAAAATAGTCTAAAATCTTCATTTTTTCAACATACGTAGCTATTACCCTCGAAAACTAAAACTTTTGAAAAAAGAAAAGACCCTTTAATCACATTCTTTACCATGTGCAATCATAAAATAGTCTAATATCTTCATTTTTTCAACATACGTAGCTATTACCCTCGAAAACTAAAACTTTTGACATAGGAAAATAGCCTTTAAGCACATTCTTTACCATGTTCAATCATAAAATAGTCTAATATCTTCATTTTTCCAACATACGTAGCTATTACCCTCGAAAACTAAAACTTTTGAAATAGGAAAAGAGTCTTTAATAACATTCTTTACCATTTGCAATAATAAAATAGTCTAAAATCTTCATTTTTTCAACATACGTAGCTATTACCCTCGAAAACTAAAACTTTTGAAATAGGAAAAGAGCCTTTAATCACATTCTTTACCATGTGCAATCATAAAATGATATCTTCATTTTTCCAACATACGTAGCTATTACCCTCGAAAACTAAAACTTTTGACATAGGAAAAGAGCCTTTAATCACATTCTTTACCATTTGCAATCATAAAATAGTCTAATATCTTCATTTTTTCAATATACGTAGCTATTACCCTCGAAAACTAAAACTTTTGAAATAGGAAAAGAGCCTTTAATTACTTTCTTTACCATGTGCAATCATAAAATAGTCTAATATCCTCATTTTTCCAACATACGTAGCTATTACCCTCGAAAACTAATACTTTTGACATAGGAAAAGAGCCTTTAATCACATTCTTTACCATGTACAATCATAAAATAGTCTAATATCTTCATTTTTCCAACATACGTAGCTATTACCCTCGAAAACTAAAACTTTTGACATAGGAAAAGAGCCTTTAATCACATTCTTTACCATTTGCAATCATAAAATAGTTTAATATCTTCATTTTTTCAACATACGTAGCTATTACCCTCGAAAACTAAAACTTTTGAAATAGGAAAAGAGCCTTTAAGCACTTTCATTACCATGTGCAATCATAAAATAGTCTAATATCTTCATTTTTCCAACATACGTAGCTATTACCCTTGAAAACTAAAACTTTTGACATAGGAAAAGAGCCTTTAATCACATTCTTTACCATGTGCAATCATAAAATAGTCTAATATCTTCATTTTTCCAACATACGTAGCTATTACCCTCGAAAACTAAAACTTTTGACATAGTAAAAGAGCCTTTAATCACATTCTTTACCATTTGCAATCATAAAATAGTTTAATATCTTCATTTTTCCGACATACGTAGCTATTAGCCTCGAAAACTAAAACTTTTGAAATAGGAAAAGAGCCTTTAAGCACTTTCATTACCATGTGCAATCATAAAATAGTCTAATATCTTCATTTTTCCAACATACGTAGCTATTACCCTTGAAAACTAAAACTTTTGACATAGGAAAAGAGCCTTTAATCACATTCTTTACCTTGTGCAATCATAAAATAGTCTAATATCTTCATTTTTCCAACATACGTAGCTATTACCCTCGAAAACTAAAACTTTTGACATAGTAAAAGAGCCTTTAATCACATTCTTTACCATTTGCAATCATAAAATAGTCTAATATCTTCATTTTTCCGACATACGTAGCTATTACCCTCGAAAACTAAAACTTTTGCCATAGAAAAAGAGCCTTTAATCACATTCTTTACCATGTGCAATCATAAAATAGTCTAATATCTTCATTTTTCCAACATACGTAGCTATTACCCTCGAAAACTAAAACTTTTGACATAGGAAAAGAGCCTTTAATCACATTCTTTACCATTTGCAATCATAAAATAGTCTAATATCTTCATTTTTTCAACATACGTAGCTATTACCCTCGAAAACTAAAACTTTTGACATAGGAAAAGAGCCTTTAATCACATTCTTTACCATTTGCAATCATAAAATAGTCTAATATTTACATTTTTTCAACATACGTAGCTATTACCCTCGAAAACTAAAACTTTTGACATAGGAAAAGAGCCTTTAATCACATTCTTTACCATGTGCAATCATAAAATAGTATAATATCTTCATTTTTCCAACATACGTAGCTATTACCCTCGAAAACTAAAACTTTTGCCATAGGAAAAGAGCCTTTAAGCACATTCTTTACCATGTGCAATCATAAAATAGTCTAATATCTTCATTTTTCCAACATACGTAGCTATTACCCTCGAAAACTAAAACTTTTGAAATAGGAAAAGAGCCTTTAATCACATTCTTTACCATTTGCAATCATAAAATAGTCTAATATCTTCATTTTTTCTACATACGTAGCTATTACCCTCGAAAACTAAAACTTTTGACATAGGAAAAGAGCCTTTAATCACATTCTTTACCATTTGCAATCATAAAATAGTCTAATATCTTCATTTTTTCAACATACGTAGCTATTACCCTCGAAAACTAAAACTTTTGAAATAGGAAAAGAGCCTTTAAGCACTTTCTTTACCATGTGCAATCATAAAATAGTCTAATATCTTCATTTTTCCAACATACGTAGCTATTACCCTCGAAAACTAAAACTTTTGACATAGGAAAAGAGCCTTTAATCACATTCTTTACCATGTGCAATCATAAAATAGTCTATTATCTTCATTTTTCCAACATACGTAGCTATTACCTTCGAAAACTAAAACTTTTGACATAGGAAAAGAGCCTTTAATCACATTCTTTACCATTTGCAATCATAAAATAGTCTAATATCTTCATTTTTTCAACATACGTAGCTATTACCCTCGAAAACTAAAACTTTTGAAATAGGAAAAGAGCCTTTAAGAACTTTCTTTACCATGTGCAATCATAAAATAGTCTAATATCTTCATTTTTCCAACTTACGTAGCTATTACCCTCGAAAACTAAAACTTTTGACATAGGAAAAGAGCCTTTAATCACATTCTTTACCATTTGCAATCATAAAATAGTCTAATACCTTCATTTTTTCAACATAAGTAGCTATTACCCTCGAAAACTAAAACTTTTGACATAGGAAAAGAGCCTTTAATCACATTCTTTACCATGTGCAATCATAAAATAGTCTAATATCTTCATTTTTCCAACATACGTAGCTATTACCCTCGAAAACTAAAACTTTTGCCATAGGAAAAGAGCCTTTAAGCACATTCTTTACCATGTGCAATCATAAAATAGTCTAATATCTTCATTTTTCCAACATACGTAGCTATTACCCTCGAAAACTAAAACTTTTGAAATAGGAAAAGAGCCTTTAATCACATTCTTTACCATTTGCAATCATAAAATAGTCTAATATCCTCATTTTTCCACATACGTAGCTATTACCCTCGAAAACTAATACTTTTGACATAGGAAAAGAGCCTTTAATCACATTCTTTACCATGTACAATCATAAAATAGTCTAATATCTTCATTTTTTCAACATACGTAGCTATTACCCTCGAAAACTAAAACTTTTGAAATAGGAAAAGAGCCTTTAAGAACTTTCTTTACCATGTGCAATCATAAAATAGTCTAATATCTTCATTTTTCCAACTTACGTAGCTATTACCCTCGAAAACTAAAACTTTTGACATAGGAAAAGAGCCTTTAATCACATTCTTTACCATTTGCAATCATAAAATAGTCTAATATCTTCATTTTTTCAACATAAGTAGCTATTACCCTCGAAAACTAAAACTTTTGACATAGGAAAAGAGCCTTTAATCACATTCTTTACCATGTGCAATCATAAAATAGTCTAATATCTTCATTTTTCCAACATACGTAGCTATTACCCTCGAAAACTAAAACTTTTGCCATAGGAAAAGAGCCTTTAAGCACATTCTTTACCATGTGCAATCATAAAATAGTCTAATATCTTCATTTTTCCAACATACGTAGCTATTACCCTCGAAAACTAAAACTTTTGAAATAGGAAAAGAGCCTTTAATCACATTCTTTACCATTTGCAATCATAAAATAGTCTAATATCCTCATTTTTCCAACATACGTAGCTATTACCCTCGAAAACTAATACTTTTGACATAGGAAAAGAGCCTTTAATCACATTCGTTACCATGTACAATCATAAAATAGTCTAATATCTTAATTTTTCCAACATACGTAGCTATTACCCTCGAAAACTAAAACTTTTGACATAGGAAAAGAGCCTTTAATCACATTCTTTACCATTTGCAATCATAAAATAGTTTAATATCTTCATTTTTTCAACATACGTAGCTATTACCCTCGAAAACTAAAACTTTTGAAATAGGAAAAGAGCCTTTAAGCACTTTCATTACCATGTGCAATCATAAAATAGTCTAATATCTTCATTTTTCCAACATACGTAGCTATTACCCTTGAAAACTAAAACTTTTGACATAGGAAAAGAGCCTTTAATCACATTCTTTACCATGTGCAATCATAAAATAGTCTAATATCTTCATTTTTTCCAACATACGTAGCTATTACCCTAGAAAACTAAAACTTTTGACATAGTAAAAGAGCCTTTAATCACATTCTTTACCATTTGCAATCATAAAATAGTTTAATATCTTCATTTTTCCGACATACGTAGCTATTAGCCTCGAAAACAAAAACTTTTGAAATAGGAAAAGAGCCTTTAAGCACTTTCATTACCATGTGCAATCATAAAATAGTCTAATATCTTCATTTTTCCAACATACGTAGCTATTACCCTTGAAAACTAAAACTTTTGACATAGGAAAAGAGCCTTTAATCACATTCTTTACCATGTGCAATCATAAAATAGTCTAATATCTTCATTTTTCCAACATACGTAGCTATTACCCTCGAAAACTAAAACTTTTGACATAGTAAAAGAGCCTTTAATCACATTCTTTACCATTTGCAATCATAAAATAGTCTAATATCTTCAGTTTTCCGACATACGTAGCTATTACCCTCGAAAACTAAAACTTTTGCCATAGAAAAAGAGCCTTTAATCACATTCTTTACCATGTGCAATCATAAAATAGTCTAATATCTTCATTTTTCCAACATACGTAGCTATTACCCTCGAAAACTAAAACTTTTGACATAGGAAAAGAGCCTTTAATCACATTTTTTACCATTTGCAATCATAAAATAGTCTAATATCTTCATTTTTTCAACATACGTAGCTATTACCCTCGAAAACTAAAACTTTTGACATAGGAAAAGAGCCTTTAATCACATTCTTTACCATTTGCAATCATAAAATAGTCTAATATTTTCATTTTTTCAACATACGTAGCTATTACCCTCGAAAACTAAAACTTTTGACATAGGAAAAGAGCCTTTAATCACATTCTTTACCATGTGCAATCATAAAATAGTATAATATCTTCATTTTTCCAACATACGTAGCTATTACCCTCGAAAACTAAAACTTTTGCCATAGGAAAAGAGCCTTTAAGCACATTCTTTACCATGTGCAATCATAAAATAGTCTAATATCTTCATTTTTCCAACATACGTAGCTATTACCCTCGAAAACTAAAACTTTTGAAATAGGAAAAGAGCCTTTAATCACATTCTTTACCATTTGCAATCATAAAATAGTCTAATATCTTCATTTTTTCTACATACGTAGCTATTACCCTCGAAAACTAAAACTTTTGAAATAGGAAAAGAGCCTTTAACCACTTTCTTTACCATGTGCAATCATAAAATAGTCTAATATCTTCATTTTTCCAACATACGTAGCTATTACCCTCGAAAACTAAAACTTTTGACATAGGAAAAGAGCCTTTAATCACATTCTTTACCATGTGCAATCATAAAATAGTCTAATATCTTCATTTTTCCAACATACGTAGCTATTACCTTTGAAAACTAAAACTTTTGACATAGGAAAAGAGCCTTTAATCACATTCTTTACCATTTGCAATCATAAAAAAGTCTAATATCTTCATTTTTTCAACATACGTAGCTATTACCCTCGAAAACTAAAACTTTTGAAATAGGAAAAGAGCCTTTAAGAACTTTCTTTACCATGTGCAATCATAAAATAGTCTAATATCTTCATTTTTCCAACATACGTAGCTATTACCCTCGAAAACTAAAACTTTTGACATAGGAAAAGAGCCTTTAATCACATTCTTTACCATTTGCAATCATAAAATAGTCCAATATCTTCATTTTTTCAACATACGTAGCTATTACCCTCGAAAACTAAAACTTTTGACATAGGAAAAGAGCCTTTAATCACATTCTTTACCATGTGCAATCATAAAAAACTTTTGCCATAGGAAAAGAGCCTTTAAGCACATTCTTTACCATGTGCAATCATAAAATAGTCTAATATCTTCATTTTTCCAACATACGTAGCTATTACCCTCGAAAACTAAAACTTTTGAAATAGGAAAAGAGCCTTTAATCACATTCTTTACCATTTGCAATCATAAAATAGTCTAATATCTTCATTTTTTCTACATACGTAGCTATTACCCTCGAAAACTAAAACTTTTGACATAGGAAAAGAGCCTTTAATCACATTCTTTACCATTTGCAATCATAAAATAGTCTAATATCTTCATTTTTCCAACATACATAGCTATTACCCTCGAAAACTAAAACTTTTGACACAGGAAAAGAGCCTTTAATCAAATTCTTTACCATGTGCAATCATAAAATAGTCTAATATCTTCATTTTTTCAACATACGTAGCTATTACCCTCGAAAACTAAAACTTTTGAAATAGGAAAAGAGCCTTTAAGAACTTTCTTTACCATGTGCAATCATAAAATAGTCTAATATCTTCATTTTTCCAACATACGTAGCTATTACCCTCGAAAACTAAAACTTTTGACATAGGAAAAGAGCCTTTAATCACATTCTTTACCTTTTGCAATCATAAAATAGTCTAATATCTTCATTTTTTCAACATACTTAGCTATTACCCTCGAAAACTAAAACTTTTGACATAGGAAAAGAGCCTTTAATCACATTCTTTACCATGTGCAATCATAAAATAGTCTAATCTCTTCATTTTTCCAACATACGTAGCTATTACCCTCGAAAACTAAAACTTTTGCCATAGGAAAAGAGCCTTTAAGCACATTCTTTACCATGTGCAATCATAAAATAGTCTAATATCTTCATTTTTCCAACATACGTAGCTATTACCCTCG